>NC_048225.1:84503277-84697176 GCF_002007445.2 Ailuropoda melanoleuca
GTGAACTAAGCAGAAGTTAAGTGTCTACAAAAGCATGAAAACGTATAAACAAACCGTTGTGCCAGAGTATGTGTATGGGATTCCTTCCATCCAACCCTGCTGCTTTTAATGAAACTGTGAAAAATAAACTACGTAAAAGTCAAAAAGTATATTTTAAGTGCCTGTGCCTAATAGTACTTGTACTAGGAAATATACTTTAAGTATAGCAAATAGCTCTTAGTCCCTGTCCTCATGAAACTTAGTCTTATTGAAGAAAATATCAGTGCTTGAAGTGGCGAACTTCTCTTATCTAGAAAATTCACTCACATGGAACAACGTATTCTATTAAAATAGATAAAAATTAATATTGCTAATTTTGCTTTTGAGTCAGCTTATGACTATGGCAATGAAGACAAATGTCTTTGTGATACAATGAACAAAAGTGTTGTCACATATCAGGGGCTATGACTTTCTGAATATTATGTCAACTAATCACAATTAATAATCCCCAGGTTTTAGCAGGTTTATAATGGGAAATATTCTACCACCTTATTCTAGCTTTAACCATATATTCCTCTACAATTAAAGGTGCTTTTTGTTAAGCAATATTTTTAAAATTTAATAATGATTCTTCTCACTTGAAACAGCAATATTAACTTGTATTCATAAAATCTTCCTCCTTCTCATACATTCAAGAATTGTATATACTACACATGAAATCAAAACATCAAAATACACAAAGAAAATTTCAAAAGAAAGTCAAGCCAAAAATTAAGGGAGCATTAATGTTCCTTCAGTATAGCTCCCGTTTATATTATTAGGGGTATTTTGCAAGCAGAACTTTTTAAAATTTCTTATCTTATTGTTAAAGTAGTGTTTTGTTTTTTGTTTTAAAGACTTATTTATTTATTTGAGAGAGAGAGAGCGCAAGCAGGAGGGGCATAGGGAAGGGAGAGAGAATCTCAAGGAGACTGGGCGCTGAGCGTGGAACCCGATTCAAGACTCCATGTGAGTCTCCATGGGGCTCGATCCTACAACCCTGAGATCATGACCAGAGCTGAAACCAAGAGTTGCACACCCAATCGTGTCACCTAGGCACCCCTTGAAGCAGTATGTAAAGTACGTACACAAAACCCATAGGTTTAAATTCATGTGATTTTAATTCAGTGATTCATTCTTATTAGATATTCATTGCATTAAAACTACTGTGCAGTTTCAGAATGCTTCTCCCTATGGCATATCACAAAGGGTTGAATTTCTTACCCTCCTATTTGAAATAAGAGCTACTAATTACTTATTTGTTCAAATAAGCATTTGGAGGGAAAAACCTCAGAAAAAACACTTTTTAAAAAATTGTTTAAACATGTACACCTCTCTCTTCTGAAGATGCAGCCATTGAACCAGCACAGTGAGTTCATATTCAGTATTTCACAACTGTCCTGTAGAACAAATATTCTCTCTAGAATCAATAAACCCTTAAATCAAGAATTTACTGGGAGGTCAATACCTTCATATTTGGTAATTGTTTAGAAAAGTTCATTGCTTTTGGAGGACATCACAAAAGAATGGGGCTAAGATTTCCAGAGACTAAGTTAGGAAAGGTCAAATGTTACAGAATATGAGGAGTCTATGGCTTTCCATCTTTTCCCAATACAGCCATTTGCATGTGGGCCTCAGATGCTACCTTCCTCCCACTCGTCCATTTTGTTCTAAACAATTCAGGAATGAGTATTTTGTATTCTTTGGGTAAACACCTGATAGTGCTGAATCATTATATTATACACCTGAAACTAATATTACACTGTATGTTCACTGGAATTTAAATAAAAACTTAAAAAGAAATGAGAAACAAACTGAAGACTTCAGAGAGGAGGGGTTGGGGGAATGGGATAGACTGGTGATGGGTAGTAAGGAGGGCACGTATTGCATGGTGCACTGGGTGTTACACGCAACTAATGAAGCATCGAACTTTGCATCGGAATCTGGGGATGTACTGTATGGTGACTAACATAATATAATAAAAAAAATCATTAAAAAAAACTTAAAAAGAAAAAAGCATTAACCCACAGTCACCATGTGAGTCAAAAGAAACTGAATACTTAGAGCACAAATCTCAAGAAAAAAAAAAAAAAAGAGAGAGAGACATTCCTGCCAATAAAGGGGATTAGAGCCATGTAATTTGTATACTAAAGAGAAGCTAAGAGTTACTGAGGCTTTCTCNATACTAAAGAGAAGCTAAGAGTTACTGAGGCTTTCTCATAAAAGGTTCATTAGCATTGTGTTCCATATACAGTAATACTCCCCTTATCCATGAGGGATACATTCCAAGATCCCCAGTGGATACCTGAAATAGTACCAAACTCTATACTTACTGTTTTTTCCCCATACATACCCATGATAAAAAGTTTAACTTATGAACTAGACACAGTAAGAGATGGACAACAATAACTAATAAAATAGAAATCTAACAATACACTGTAGTAAAAGTTATGTGAATGTGGTCTCTCTCTCTCTCTCTCAAAATATCTTATTGTACTGTCCTCAGCCTTCTTCTTGTGATGATGTGAGTTGATAAAATACCTGTGTGATGAGATGAAATGAGGTGAACGATACAGCCTTGTGACATAGCGTTAGGCTGCTATTGACCTTCTGAGGATTCATCGGAAGGAGAGTGTCCGCTTCCCACCACAGTTGATGGCTGGTAACTGAAATTAAGAAAGTGAAACGGGAACTGGAACTGTGGCTGAGGGGGGACTACTATGTATCATCTCACCCTCACACCAAGCCTATGAAGTAGGTACATCATCATCTCCATCCCACAGATGAGGAAAATTAGGTCTAGAGCAATGAGGGACTTACTCAAGAGCACAGAGCTGGCAAGAACCGGATTCCAGAAACCATGCTTTCCACCTGTGCTGTCCAGTACAGAAACCACACACCACATGTGACCACTTAAATTTTGATTAAAATTCAGTAATGTTAAAAATTCAGTTTCTCAGTTACAATGGCCATATTTCAAGTGTTCGATAGCTAATGACTACTGTTTCTGGATAGTGCGAACTAGAAAACACTTCCTTCACAGCAGAAGGTTCTATTTGACAGAAATTTTAACCTACACAGTGTCACAAAAATTAAACTACTTAAAAAATACATACACACACACACACACACACACACACGCATGCACACACTTCCTCCCACCTTCTCTCCAGTGGTTCTCACCTCATCCATGGATGACAGCAGAGAAACAGAACAAGGGTCAACTGTATTACCACTGGTATTCAGGGAGAAACTTGGAGCAGTGGGAAATCCCATAAGGCACTGAAGAAACTTTTGCATGGATACTCCATAGATCTGTAAGATTAAGCTTCCTACTTACGTTCCCATGTTAAAGGAGGGAACTTACATGACAAAAGGGATAGACCTTCATGTTACAAATATAAATGGGACCCATTGTTCCCACAAGCTGGGAAGAATGGCATCCCATCTGCTTTATAAGTAGCACAGACATTGTGTTTGACAAGTGTCGGTCAGGGAGAGTCAGTGCTTCAAAAACATTCTGAATGGTTCTAAGACAACTCTTAGAATAATGTTTGTGATAAGAAATCATAGTTATGTATGGCCTGAAATTTTTAAATTAAAAAAAAACCCTATTTTTTCTTAGTTGTGAAAAGTAATGTAATGTTTCAAAATAAAATTCTAGTATACTTGATCAACATGGTTTCTTTCAATAGTGAGAGTTCCAGACTCTCTTGCTGACCTGATGTTTCTTTAGAATTTAATGTTTATGCCAAAACAACACATTATAAAACGCAGATCTTGTTTGAAAAGCTATCACAAATTACAAGTAAAACTTTAATACTTCCTATATTTTAAGGATAAAATGAACCAGCTAGCCACAACTACAAACCCAAGTAGTTGTGCTTTCAGATAATATAATGAAATAGTCCCTGATGTGTATTTAAAGAAACAACAAAGTCCTTTTTGTTCAGTATAAGTTAGCCTCTCTCCTCTCCCAATATTTTTAATTTATTTCTTCTAGGAAAATTTTTTTTGTGTCATTTGAAAAGACTATTTTATTTTTTAAGTCAACATATTTCAACCCACCATGGTCCCTCATTAAATCATAAGATATGAACCAGGTAAATTCATACTGCATAAAAGTTAACATGGTGAAACATCTCCCTGACTTGTCTGTCCAGCTGCCTTCTTCCCTGATTTCCTTCCCCAGAGCTAATCACTTTCCCAGTTTCTGATAAACCATCCCCATGATATTCCACACAGTGACATCATAGGCGTCTACATCACTTTTTAAAACACAAATTAAACACCACAGTAATAATAGTTCAGGGAAAAATCATCAATGGATGCTCAAATTAGTAGACAAGAAAGCACGATGTCAACAAGATATTTACATAGTCTCAAATTAACTCCCCGCAAGATACTTATTAATTATCAAAGGAAAAGATAATAAGGACCATGGACAATGCAGACACCACCTTAACCACGTGATCTAGTTGACGTCTCCAGCAATGAGACATATCAACATCATGTATCTCGTGATATGTACTATGAAGTGCACAATAGCACTTCTGTGATATTCTTGCCAAACAATTATAATCTGAATCTAATCATGAAGAAATATTAGAAAGACCCAGTTGAGAAACAGTCTATAAAATATCTGGTGAATACTCTTCAAAAGCGTCAAGGTCATAAAAGGCAAAGACCAATGAACTGGAGGAGCTGCCCCAGATTAAAGTATGCTCAAGGGCATCGGTGGGACAATTGGAAAAAAATTTGAAGACGGTATGTAGATTAATTCATAGAATTGCTTCAATGTTAATTTCCTAGTATTGGTCATTATACTATAGTTATGTGAAGCGTTAACTTTTGGGGGAACTTACTGGAGGTAAACAGGACTTTTTTGTATCATTTTTGCAACTATTTGTAAGTACAAATTATTTCAAACTGAAAAGTAAAATTTTTAAATTAAAAACACCAATGGTAGTATTCTGTATGTACCATTCTCCATCTCCCATTTCTCACTTAAAAATATGTCTTGTGGATCATTCCACGTAAGTATAGATACTGAATTTTTAATGGATGTGAAATGTTCCCTTTTATGAATTTATAATATATTTAACCAGTTCCTATTAATAGGCACTCAGGCTGTTTCCTAGCACTTGAAGTTAACGTTCGTTTATGCAAGACTTCTCATATATGTGGTAAGGCCACTCTAAATGTACAATAAACCAATGGTTCTCTTCCTGTAAGAGTTAGAATTCATGTTGGGAGGAGTTCACCCAGAGTAATGGATGTGGTCAAGACATTTATCAAACCCAGATTTGAGAAAAAGAGCACATCTTATTTGCTGATACTATAAATTCTCAATGTTGCTGTTAAAATGAACTGATTTTTTAAAGTTGTCTTGTATCTTGAATACATATTCTTTGAGTTTCCCTTTTCTCCTAAATTGATTTAGGAGTATAAAAAAAGGCGAAATTATTACAAATTTTACCAATTAAAGCATTTTTTAAAAAGATGAAATCACATCCTAAATTAGAAATGCAAATGCATCTATCTTCTCTAGGAATTAAGACTCTGACCCAATCTTTGGGATACAAATCAGCTCTTTCAAAGATCTGCAGCCCAAAGTGTAGACAAGAATTTAAGAAAAATTTGATAATTAGAAGGATCTAAGTATACCCTAAATATAATAAAATAATAAAGTGCATTTATCTTCAAGAAAGATTTATTGATAATCAGAAAACTTCGAATGTCACAGAATGAGAATTGATAGAATATATTATCTCTCTCTTCTCCTTCCTGTACAAAAAACATAAACTTGCTTACTTTCTATTTGCGACTTTGACTTACATTAAGAAGCAAGGCATCCTAATCCCAAGGTCATACTTACTGAAAGAGGAGACATTTTTGTTAAAATTTTTATTCTCATACTTCCTTCTCCTTTAAAGTCTTCCATATTCTTTGCCATTCAAACAGGATCTATAGTGCATTAGGTTTGGTGCTTCGCAAAGTGAATGAACAATTCCCTTTTACTTTTTAGCTTGTAACAAACCAAAATCAAATATGATACAGAAAACCAATAAACATTTGGGTTTCCTCCTGAAGATCAAGTAAACAGACCAGTGGATGATATGGGGAAATGCTATTAGAGACTCTATTTTTTCATAGAGGACATAATAGAGAAGATACTAGGAGTCATTTGAAGGAAGGGTTAGTTTCCAGTGGCTGTTGTAACAAAGTGCCACAGCCTTGGCAGTTTAAAACAACAGGCATTTATTGTCTCACAGTTCTGGAGGCCAGAAGTCCAAAATTAGTATCACTGGGCCAAAATCTGCCCTAGAGAGCCCTCAGAGGTTCTAGAGAAGAATCAGTTCTTGTTTCTTTCAGCTTCTGGTGCTGCTGGTATTCCTTGGCTTGTGGCCACATCACTCCAATCTGTCTCTGTGTTCATGTGGCCTTCTCCTTTTCTGTCTGTCTCAGATCTCCCTTAGCCTCTCTCTTGTTAGGATGTCTCTAATTGGCTTTAGGGCTCACCCAGAAAATCCAGCATAATCTCCCATTTCAAGATCTTTTACTTAATCACATCTACAAAGACCCCTTTTCCATACATGGTAATGTTCACAGGTTCCAGAGATTAGATCTGCTATCTTTGGGGGCCAATGTCCAGCTTACTCCTCAGGATCTTCCCTTTTCTGGATAGCTGTGTTCAAGAATGCTTATGATCAAAGGGGTACAGAGTCTGTCATGGAACAGGAGTGAAGAGTGTGTGTTTTTGTTGCCCTTGTTCATCAGAACACCTAACTGAGACCCTGGTGGAGAATGCACTTACTGAGGTAAAATACAATTAGCAGGGGATCTGGGAGAAACTATGGTCACCAAGGGAAGCCCAGGGATGGCAGGACCCAGGCTCAGCAGAACACTGGGCTGGGAGCCAACAGTACTTTTACCTACTTAAGGTTTGTCAGGTCCATCCTGACACCAGCTGATCTTAGTCTCCCACCAGGACCCCAGGACTCTCACAGAGGGTCCAGCAGAGACAGTCATGACAACACACCCCTCCTTACCCTCCCCCGTCCCCATCCAGTCCTAGTTACTGGAATGCCCTTTCTTTCACAACTCTGCATATCTGTCTCATTCTACCCTTTCCACCAGATGGTATACTCTTTCCTATTATAGCTCAAAAGGATTTAGATTAAAATAAACCCTCTATAATCATCACCTAAAGTTTTTTTTCCCCAAGTTTTTATTTAAATTCCAGTTATTATACAGTGTAATGTTAGTTTCAGGTGTAGAATTGAGTTATTCAACACTTAGATACAACACCTGGTGCTCTTGACAAGTGCGCTCCTTCATCCCCATGACCTATTTCACCCATCCCCCCCACCGACCTCCCCTCTGGTAACCCTCAGTTTGTTCTCTATAGTTAAGAGTCTGTTTCTTGGTTTCTTGTTTTCTTCTTCCCCTCTATGTTCATTTGTTTTGTTTCTTAAATTCCACATATGAGTTAAATTATATGGTATTTGTCTTTCTCTGACTGTTTTATTATATATATATATGTATATGTATACACATATATACACATGTATAGACACACACACATATATACATATATACACATACATATATACATATATATATACATACATACATCACCTCTCCTTTAGCCATTCCTCAGTTGATGAACATTCAGGCTCCTTCCATAACTTGACTATTGTTGATAATGCTGCTATAAACATAAGGGTGCATGTATCCCTTCGAATTAGTGTTTTTGTATTTCAGGGATAAATACCTAGTAGTGCAATTGCTGGATCACAGTGTACTTCTATTTTTAACTTTTTGAGGACTCTCCATACTGTTTTCCAGAGTGACTGCACCGGTTTGCTTTCCCACCAACAGTGTAAGAGGGTTCCCCTTTCTCTACATTCTCACCAATACCTGCTGTTTCCTGTTAATTTTAGCCATTCTGATAGTGTGAGGTGATATCTCATTGTAGTTTTGATTTGAACTTCCCTGGTGATGAGTGATGTTGAGCATCTTTTCAAGTGTCTGTTGGCCATCTATATGTCTTCTTTGGAGAAATGTCTATTTATGTCTTCTGCCCATTTTTAACTGGATTATTTGTTTTTTGGGTGTTGAGTTTTACAAGTTCTTTAAATATTTTGGACATTAACTCTTTCAGATATGTCACTTTCAAATATTTTCTCCCATTCTGTAGGTTGCCTTTTAGACTTGTTGATTGTTTCCATCACTGTGAAGAAGTTTTCTATTTTGATGTAATCCCAATAGTTAATTTTTGCTTTTGTTTCTGTTGCCTCCTGAGACATATCTAATAAGTCGCTACAGCTGATGTCAAAGAGGTTACTGTCTGTGTTCTCCTCTATTATTTTAATGGTTTCCTGTCTCACATTTAAGTCTAACCTATTTTGAATTTATTTTTGTGTATGGTGTAAGAAAGTGGTCCAGTTTCATTTTTCTGCATGTAGCTGTCCAGTTTTCCCAACACCATTTGTTGAACAGGCTGCTTTTTTTCCATTGGATATTCTTTCTTGCTTTGTCAAAGATTAATTGACCATATAGTTGTGGGTTCATTTCTGGATTTTCTGTTCTGTTCTATTGATTTATGTGTCTATTTTTGTGCCAGTACAATACCATCTTGATCAATATAGCTGTGTAATATAACTTGAAGTCCAGAATTCTGATGCCTCCAGATGTGCTTTTCTTTTTCAAGATTGCTTTGACTATTCAGGGTCTTTTGTGGTTCCATACAAATTTTAGGATTGTTTGTCCTAGCTCTGTGAAAAACACTATTGGTATTTTGATAGGGATTGCATTAAATATTTCAATTGTTTTGGGTAATATAGACATTTTAACAATATTTGTTCTTCCAATCCATGAGCATGGAATGTCTTTCCATTTCTTTGTGTTATCTTCAATTTCTTTCATCAGTGTTGTATAGTTTTCAGAGTACAGATCTTTTACCTGTTTGGTTAGGTTTATTCCTAGGTCTCCTATGGTTTTTGGTGCAATTGTAAGTGGGATCAATTCCTTGATTTCTCTTTCTGCTGCTCTATTATTGGTGTATAGAAATGCAACAGATTTCTGTACATTGATTTTGTATCCTGTGACTTTACTGAATTCGTGTATCAGTTTTAGCAATTTTTTGGTGGAGTCTTTCAGGTTTTCTAAACACAGTATCAAGTCATCTGCAAATAGTGAAAGTTCAACTTTTTCCTTGCTGATTTGGAAGACTTTTATTTACTTTTGTTGTCTAATTGCTGTGGCTAGGACTTCTAGTACTATGTTAAATAACAGTGGTGAGAGTGGACATCCCTATCTTGTTCCTGATCACAGAGGAAAAGCTCTCAGTTTTTCCCCATTGAGAATGATATTATCTGTGGGTTTTTGGTATATGGCCTTTGTCATGTTGAGGTATGTTCCCTCGAACCCTACTTTGTTGAGGGTTTTTATCATGAGTGGATATTGTCCTTTGTCAAATGTGTTTTCTGCATCTATTGAAAGCATCATGGTTCTTATCCTTTCTTTTATAAATGTAGTCATCACCTAAGTTTTAACTTAAGCTTAATGCTTGTCTCAATACCAATTTTTCCATTTGTGGTCTTAAAAAAAATGTACTGAGAGGTGAGGGAAGGGGTGAACAGAATGTAAAAACAAACTGCTTTGTTTTCCTTATTCTCTTTGAATGAAACTAAGGAAATTAAGCAATTTTCCAGGGACCTAATGACTTTACCATTTTTTTTTATCACTGTAACATGGGTGCTAGATAATATCTTCCATTTGACAGTCTGAAGAAGTCATCAATCCTGGTATAAAGGACTGGGTTTTCTCTAGGAAATATAAGAGTCCTGTCCCAGGAGATGTTTCAGAGAAGAAATTATACATGCCTTTCATTTGTCTCCTACAATGCACAGCAGCATGGTTCATAATGCCTTGGCCCAGCATCAGATCACTTGTTAAAACCCCCGCTCCAACGTTTATCATTTGTGTGAATTGCTTCACAGGGATTGTTTTGAGGGTTAAATGAGATAATACCAGTTTTTTGGTTTTTTTCTTTTTTTTTCTAAAGATTTATTTTTATTTATTTGAGAGAGAGCAGGAGTGAGAAAGGCTAAGGGAGAGAGAGTTCTTTTTTTTTTTTTTACTTTTTATTTATTTAAAGATTTTTATTGATTTATTTGACAGAGATAGAGACAGTCAGTGAGAGAGGGAACACAAGCAGGGGGAGTGGGAGAGGAAGAAGCAGGCTCCCAGCAGAGGAGCCCGACGTGGGGCTCGATCCCGGAACGCCAGGATCACGCCCTGAGCCGAAGGCAGACGCTTAACCGCTGCGCCACCCAGGCGCCCCAGGGAGAGAGAGTTCTAAGCAGACTCCACACTGAGCACAGAACCTGACTGGGCTCAATCTCACGACCCTGAGATCATGGCCTGAGCCAAAACTAAGAGTTGGACACTCAACTGACTGCATGCCACCCAGGTGTCCCGAGACAACACATGTTTTATGGTTTATGTCAATTTGGCTAAGTTCTAGTTCTTAGCTATTCAAGCAAACATTAATCTAAGTGCTGCTTTGAAAGCATTTTATAGATCTAATTAAAGTCCATAATCAAATGATTTTTAGAGAAATTATTCTCAGTAATCTGGATGGGCCTGATTCAGTCAGCCGAAAGACCTAAAGAGTAGAGCTTCAGTTCATGGCCAAGAGCTCCAGCTTGTCCTTCTTCACAACCTAGCCTATGGACCCCCATAATCGCATATGCAATTCCTTGCAATCAACCTCTTGATATATATCTCCTACTGGTTCTTTGTCTCTGATTGAACACTAACTGATATAATATATGAAGCTGTGGATTAGAGACTGACACAGAGTAAGGGCTCAGAAAGTCTTTGTTAGTATATTTGCTGTCAGTGGTGGTGGTGTTGGTATTGTTACATAACATAAACTTTCGGAATTTTCCAATACTGTTCCAATATTCTGTCTCATTGATCGCAACAAGCATATTCTTTCTCGTCAGATCATGTCATTCAATGCTTGATACAAAAAATGCAAACACTAAAATACTCTACTTCAGACAAAGCAATATCACATTCCAAATCATGGCATGCAATTTCCACAGCCCAATAACAAATACACTTTTCAGTAGAGATACATTTTTAGTCAGCCATTAGCCTAGAGAAATTCTTCACCCCTTGAGTAGTTATGAAAAATTCTAAGTTTGCATTTTTTAAAACCTAGAAATTATATTATTTCTTAGAATATTTTCAATATTCTTTCAGATATATTCATTTTCACACCTTCCGTTCTTCCTCTGTTATTTTCCATTTAAGGTAACGTGATTTCTTAAACTCCATAAAGCTATTTCCTTGAAGCAATCAAGCCTCTATTAATACCTTTATTGTATCTGTAACTGCTTCAAGTTTGTAACAAGAACCATACAGACAATGCTTGGACCTGATAAAATCATATTTTCCACTTACCTAAATGTCCCATGAAAATGTGAAATATAATGCAAGGCATTTTTCACTTTTTCTTTCTAATAGTATCTATTCTTTTGCTCCTACTTTGTCCTTCGGAAGTATGCTTTACTGGTTCATTCAAAAGTCACTTACTGAGCACCTACTTGAGCAAAAAGATGCATTACATTTCCTGTTCTTATGGATTTTTTGAGAAGGATGAGAGAGAAACACTAATAGCTGTATCACTTGGAAGACTGATAATGGCCACCAGGGTGATTCAGTGTTACAGTGATTCTGAGAACAGAAAGGTCACCTTTGCTTGGAATGGGTGATGAAAGAAGGAAAGCCTAAGAGATGGCTTCTGAGAAGATTGTTAAAGAATTACCAGGATTTCAACAAGCTGTCAAGGGATTTCAGAGAACCAAAACAGCACATGAGCACTGGAAGTGGATCACTTTATATGTGAGGAAAGAGAGAGCCAGACAAGAATTTGCCCAAGGACATGCAGCTAGTCAGTGGCAAGAAGAACCCAAAGAGAGTCCAGAAACCTCAAGGAAGCCCATCCAGCACCTTCTATTTGCAGTTCCCCATTCTTTCTAGTTGTTTTACAAAATGGAGATCTGAACTGCTGGACCTTTCATGTACAGGCCGTCAAGGCTATCATGCCTTATATCCCCTTCTCCTCCACTGTTCTTATTCATTCATCCATTAACCCCCTATCGTTCGTCCATCTGTCTCTCTCCAGTCTGAGTCCCATATCCTTTTCATCCTTCTCCACCCTCTTCCTTACTGGGCCATACAAAACTCCCAGTCTGCACCTTCTCTGAATGATTCTTTCACCTCCTTTCTCTAATTGAAACCTTGTTCTTCCTAAGATCACAAGAAAATGTTGCCTTTTTCCTTATAGCCCATGAACTTGAGAGCCTGGTTATTGTCCCCCTAGCTTCCAGTGTGACTTTCAAAGCTTTTATTTGCCTTCCCTTCTTTAAAATATGCAGCTCATTTGAAACCCATACCATCAGACTACAATTCACTCACTTCCACCTGCTTATAGATCAGATATGTCAACCTCCTGATCACTCCCCCACTTACTGATAACTTTTTTCTCAGCCTATCACCTTTCATGTTCTCACTATGCTCTATGCCCAGAAAACACTCACATGCAAACTCCTTTAATTACTTTCCTTC
Source organism: Ailuropoda melanoleuca (assembly GCF_002007445.2). NCBI lineage: Eukaryota > Metazoa > Chordata > Mammalia > Carnivora > Ursidae > Ailuropoda > Ailuropoda melanoleuca. The sequence goes on from NC_048225.1 coordinate 84,515,944, forward strand.
TTGCTCTCTCCTTCCTACTTACCTAGAAAAAAATCTCCAAACTGGATTAAACTCAATTCTAGCTATATTCTAGTAACTGAAGTTTGATAAAAAGCCATTTAATACCGCTAACTAGTTTCACAATAAATTCATAACTCAGAGTCACAAATGGATATCTGACACTTCCTGACAACTACTTACATCCCTGGTACATTTGCTGTCTCACTCTCATAGACGACCATCCCACACTTTCTCCTCTCCCCTCAAACATCCCTGTCTCACCTTAGCCCTTGACCTTACATTTCCCTGAGAAATTAGAAGCAGCTTAAAGGAGTGCCCTTATCTTTCCATAAATTTACCTTCTTCTGTACCTATTTGTTCTATCTTCTTTCCTACAGATACTAAGGAGTTGTGTCCCTTCTTCTAAAAAGGCCCACTTGCTCCACCAGGATGTCCTGATCCATGTCCTCTTACTACCTTCCAGTTGTGCCCCCTCTCTTCTACATCATCCATTTCTCCCACTCTTCTGAATTGGTCTCATCTGATCTAGTTTATTTGATCTTAAAAATTACCTCCCCCCATGACCCAAGGTACCCTGTAGTTTTCAACCCATTTCTTACCTCTCTTGATAGCAAAAACCTGAGAAGAGTAACTATACCCCAACTTTCTTACCTCGTAAGAGGCCATCAAGACTAACCTCTCATACCTGTTTCCCTTTCTACTCAACCTCTCTCTGAACTCTCAGACCCTATCACTCATCCATCTGTCTCCCTCCAGTCTGGATCCCACAGTTCCATCTCCATCCTTTCTTTTTTTTTTTTTTTTAAAGATTTTTTTATTTATTTTATTCGATAGAGATAGAGACAGCCAGCGAGAGAGGGAACACAAGCAGGGGGAGTGGGAGAGGAAGAAGCAGGCTCATAGCAGAAGAGCCTGACGTGGGGCTCGATCCCACAACGCTGGGATCACGCCCTGAGCTGAAGGCAGACACTACCGCTGTGCCACCCAGGCGCCCCCATCTCCATCCTTTCAACCTCATCTGTTTCCTTATCTCAACCACTCCAATCAAGTTTCTGATTCTTCCATTTTCTTGTCAAGGTCCCCAATAACCCAATGTTGCCTAATCCAGTGGAGACATCTGTGCGCTCATCCTACTCAACCAGTTAGCAACATTTAGCATTATTGACCACTACCCACTTTCGGAAACTCTTTCCCCTCTTGGCCTTAGTGTCACCCTCTCTCCGAGTTTTCTTCTTACCTCACTGTCTCTTTTTTCCTTTCTTTTTCTTTCTTTCTTTCTTTCTTTCTTTCTTTCTTTCTTTCTTTCTTTCTTTTTTTTTTCTTTTTCACTTTTAAGCTCCTCTTTTTCTACCCAATCTGAATTTTGGAGTAGTCCGGAATTCTCTCCTTTTCTCTACCTACATTTATTTCCCAGGTGATCTCACCTGAGGCTTGGGTTCCAGTTGCTACCACTAGCAGAGTATAGACCCCTGACTAGGCTTCACAGGCTTTAAGGAGAAAAGCAAGGATGATTCCAGGAAGAAAACAGGTTGCACTTAACCAAGTGTACTTCCCATCAAAACCAGACAGAGTTCCGAGGTCACAGCCTGCGGTTCAGTCACATACTCACTTCTCCCCAGGTGGTAGTCTTTCCCCAGGAGAAAGCACCACACAGGCTTATCTAGAGCAATCCTTTCTGTTTACCTTCACTGTCTTGCTTTGAAGTTCCCGGAATTCCTCTTGCTTCCTCTCCTGAGTTCACTTCCTGTCACAGAATATTCCAGAATGAATCCAACAAAACCACCCCTCATTTACCCTGATCCTCTGACTCTGTATCCAGGATTTTTTCCACCATGTCAGGCTGCCCCTCACTTATAGATAAGTCTCTTACTTATAGATAAGTTTCATTTTATGCTACCCTGTATATGTCTTTTGCATGAGATTCTTATCCTCCATCCATGCCACTCCCCCTGCCAAAAATAATTGAGCATCCACATATACGGCTCCATAAAATACTAGCAGGCAATTCACTGTGGCACAGAAAAGTTTGTTTTTCCAAACAAGTAAGACAAAAAGCTTAGCTTACAAATAATAAACACATTATACTCATGCATATAAACATCAAAGATAACATATATGTTTTCTATTGTTTTCTTTTCTAACAATTTCTTACGATGCCATATTTCAAAATAAAAGCTAGTTTACATAGGAAAAGAAAACAGATTAAGTCCAACAAAAAAGAAAGGAGTAATGTTCACAGGGTCTAGATTTGAAATCTTACATAGCTTTTCCAAAGACACTGATGTTTGCTGGCACTTTACTACTTTTAATCCAGAGCATGAAATTTAAACTTCTATGGAGACAAAACTATATCTATTTAAAGAAATAATACATTGGTCCCTTCCTGGTGTGATCCTTAGATAAATTTCTTCTGCAACTCTTCCCAGTGTAATGTATCTCCTTCTTTAGACTTTTAAAATTGGTTGGATTGCAAATTGTCAGGAAAGAGTCAAGTGACAACTAAAGCAAAATAAGATATGAAGAAAGATATGTTTCTCAAAGCATGTTCCACTGACAATGCATTGGTTAGTAATGATGTTTATGACAAAGTCTATACTTTTGTTTGGGTTATGAATCATTTATTTATGACCTTTAATAAGAACCAGACATTGCCTCATTACTGTCTCATCTAAGAACTATGTCTTGCAATGAATTCTGGTAAGGTCTATTTTTTCTCCATTAGTGTGGCATGTATGTTAAAAAGTAACAGTAGGATTATTAGGTGACCTCTTCAGGCCAGTGTTTCTAGGACTATAAATCTATAGCTAGCAAGTATTAGTTCATTTTTATCAGAAATTTGAACACTCCATAAGAAGAATTACTGAAGCTGTCAGATTCCTGAGCCTTACTGACCAACATTAATCATGGTGCATAGGAAGGAACCACAAAGCAATTATATTCAAACTTTGGTTATCTTAACGCTCAGAGGATATAGACACAGATTATCTAATAGCACTTTCACTTGTTACTTGATTTTGGCATTTAAAGTATATTCTTTTTTTTTCAAACTTAAAAATATTTTTATTTTCACTAATCATTCTGGCCTTCCAAATTTTTTAAATAACAGAAAACTTTAAAGAAAAGCATAAAGAAAAGCAAAAACCTTAAAGAAAAGCATATAATGTTCTTGAACCAAGAGTTCAATTGATTAGTGAACTAATAATAGGGCAGGAATGATCCCAAGCGGCCTAAACATTTTGGAGCCCCGCAGACCTGCATTTCAATCTCAGCTCTACCTTTTACTAGCTATGCGACTTTAGGCGAATTAATTAATCCCTTAGCTTCAATATCTTCTGAATATCAGAGAGCTAACACGTAACCTCAACAAAACTGTAGTTGGATTTAATGATATAAATGTAGGTACAGTATCTGATTCCCAATAAGTGTTAGTTTCTTTCCCTTGAACAATTTTACATTGGGAATCGATGGCAGACTCCACCATAAAACAATTGTTACCTGATTTGCTTAGGTATTCCTAGAGTATTTGCCTATATGTTGCTTCTAAAGACAAAAAGATTTCTAGGGCTTTGATATACACCCCAATGTTCATAGCAGCATTGTCCACAATAGCAAAATTGTGGAAGGAGCCGAGATGACCTTCAACAGATGACTGGATTAAGAAGATGTGGTCCATATACACAATGGAATATTACTCAGCCATCAGAAAGAACGATTACCCAACATTTGCAGCAACATGGACTGGAGGAGATTGTGTTAAGTGAAATAAGTCAAGCAGAGAAAAGCAATTATCATATGGTTTCACTCATTTATGGAACGTAAGAAGTAGCAGGGAGATAGGTAGGAGAAGGAGGGAAGAATAAAGGAGGGGTAAACAGAAGGGGGAATGAACCATGACAGACTGTGGACTCTGGGAAACAAACTGAGGGCTTCAGAGGGGAGGGGGGTGGGGGATTGGGATAGGCCGGTGATGGGTATTAAGGAGGGCACGTATTGCATGGAGCACCGGGTGTTATACGCAAATAATGAATCATGGAACACTACATCAAAAACTAAGGATGTACTGTATGGTGACTAACATAACATAATAAAAAATTATTATTAAAAAAATATTTCTAGGGCTTTGGAGTTCAATGATAAAACCATCTGATCACTTTCATTCAATGACCAATTTCATGAACAGAACTCACCACTTACAAATGCTATTAAGCTAAAATAATAAAAATATGAAACCCTCTATGAAGGAAAATAATACCTGTGGGTCCAGCTAGATTTATTTAAACTAAATTTAGTCAGTTTGTAATACCCACTGAGTTCACTTAAGTGTATGCTTCAGAGCAAAGGAAGTGGTTATCTCAACTGAAAAAACAAAATAAAACAATGATGTTGAGAATGCAGAAGAAAATAAGATGAGATCAGAGCAAACACAAATTCTATCAAAATGTTCTTCTGGCTTCCCTGATAAGTACACGGTAAATGCCACACTAGTCAAAACAATGGTATTTCTGACTCAGGCCCCAAAATAGAAAATTGCAAATCAAATTAGTTTACATTCATATAAAAAAGTTGTATGCAACCATCAAAAATGATGTTGTAGCAGCATATTCAATTTATTTTTTAGAAGATTATTTAATAACATGGCAATATGTTAATAATTGGTGATGTAAAAAAGAAAGCTATGAAAAAATATGGGTAGCATTCTTCAATTAAAGAAGGAAAGCATGGATGGGTGGATGGATGGATGGATGGATGGAAGGAAAGAAGGAAAGAAGGAGGGAAGAAAGGAGGAAGAAAGGAAGGAAGAAAAGGGGAGGACAGGAGGAAGGAAGGAGAAAACACTAATATATTAATAGTAGTTTTTTTCTGGATAATGGAAATTCGAGTGACTTTTTATTTTTTTCTAGCTTTATTGAAATATATTCGACAAATAAGAGTGTGTAAGTTTAATGTATATAGCATGATTTTATATACATATACATTGTGAAATGATTAGCACAAAAAGGTTAGTTAACATATCCATCATCTCACATATTTATGTGTGTGTACACATCAGTGAGAACATTTAAGATCTACTCTCTCACCAATTCTCAAATATACAATACAGTATTACCTATAGTCACCATACTGTACATTAGATCCTCAGAATTTACTCATCTTATAACTGAAAGTTTGTACCCCAAATCAAACTGGGAAATCAAACTCAATCTATTTTGTAGATTTGTAAGTCAAACTAGGAAATCAAACTCAATCTATTTTATTTCAAATCCCAACCTCCTAACACTCTATGTATAAACTTCAGATATTAGAATAATCACCTCACCAAACTCTGCAATAAACTGGCCATGCATGAAGAATTGTGTTTAATTCTATACAATTTAAAATGAATCCAGAGGAAAGTGAAAAGAATTCTATAAAGTCTATGAACTAAAAAAAAAAAAAAAACACACACAAGAAAAAGAAAGGTTGGTTTAGGTTAGAGAAGATAAAACTCATGAAGGACATAAAGAGAGGGGTAAATTATTTTCTCTTACTCCTGTTTCATCTACTCTGGTTCCTCTAGGGAACAAGCTCCCCACCACCACTCATGGAAAGATCCATCTAGCCTCTCATGCCTATTTTTGGATTTATGTTGGACTCTCAGTCCTCATGGTCTTTATCACACAAAAGACTTCTCGGTCTTTGTAGGCTCACCTAAAACTTCTAGATAACCCCTCCCAAGACCATCTCTGCCTCTGACCACACTATCTTCAGCATGATGTTTTCTTAAGTTCCTTTCCAAGTAACATGCCAACTTACCTCTTCTTTCTGTAATGCCATAATGAGGAAGCCCCTCCATACCACAAACACACATTTTCTTACCTGGTCTTTTCTCCAGAGATCATGGCTAAAACTGACAGGATTTAATCATATTTTGACTTGTTAAAGAGGAAATATTTCTAATAATTAGAATGTGAATAAAAGCACTGGCGCTTCATGATATAATGAAGACACATCCCAGGAAGCATGGTGGATGTATGCTGCATAGTGGAATCCTCATTATGAGATAACTCAGGTAGCACAAGCTGCTGAAATAAATACCAAATTTTTAGTAGCTTTAAACAATATAATATTATGTCTCACTCTTGTATTAATCAATGAGAACATTTCTAGTTGACTGGTAGGTTTCCTGCATATGGTGATTCAAGGACCCAGTTTCCTTCTATCTTGTGCCTCTACCATCCTCAGAAACATGGAGGTTTGTTTGTTTGTTTGTTTGTTTGTTTGTTTAATCAAGCTAGAAATGAGAGAAGAAAGAGAAGATGCTTCTTAACCACCTCAGGCAACAAGTTATATATGCCAGATTCCAAAAGTGAGAGCTGGTCATATACCCCCACTGAAGTATAAAGGGAATTGGGAAATGCAGTCCTTGGCCACTGCTAAGAAGCCACTGCCCAGTAACTACTCCTCACTATGGAAGATGAGTGCAAATCTTTGGTGAGGAGCCCATCGGTGCTACTGCCATTGGATAATAAAATAAATGAGATTTAAGTATTGTTTTAACTCCAATTTTCATGGCGCTTAACCTTCATAAAGGTTCAGCACAAGAAATATCCACTTGTATTTAACTGCAAACTCTTCAAATTTCTGGAGTTTGAACATATTGATCATAAACTCTTGTATTAGGCTCTACGGACTTGGAGGGCAAGAATTAGCTCTTCTGAACTTTGTATGCCCAGAACCTTGCACTCTCTCCTGCACAGAAAAGCTGTCCAAAAGTGTTTGTTGAGTAAATGAACAGGGCATTATGTTATCCAGGGTTCCTTATACAAAATGACCTGAATTCATCCTTAAATTCAATGTCAGGTATGTTTGTTTTTCAAAATAAATTTCTATGTCTGTCAGCTCCCACCATATTAAGCTAGTCATGGTTCTATAAGCATATCATATTGTGGTCCTTCACACATTTGCAGATACTGCTCCCTCTGCCTGGATGACCCTAGCCCACATTCACCTGGAAAATTACTTCTCCTCCCTCAAAAGTTGCCTTAAGACTGACCACCTCTTCTCCACAGGATCTTACCCAATTCTCCCTGCAGACTTATGTACTTCTTCCCCTGTGTGTCCATTATACCCATTATAATTCTTATTCTAATTTATGGTAATTTTCTGCTTATTTTCTGTCTCTCCATTAGATTATAAATCATTTAAAGTAAGAACCATGACGTTTTATCCTTATGTTACCAACACATTGGGCACTATCTGATATATCAGAGAAGCTCAACTAATATGTGTTAATTTGTAAATTGTCATTGCTTTAATGTATTCCATGCTTAAATAAAAACCATACCAGTACTTGAAAAATAATATGCCTTCCTCTCTCACTTCCTTTCCTCCAAACACAAAGTGATCTGATTTGTTGAAACAAATCAGAGTAGATAAGGAAAGTAGATAATCCTCAATATCATATTTAATTTGGAAAGCCTCTAATTTCATTCATATTATAATACTTGTATCTCTAAACACAATAATGCATTCTTTGTTGCATTACATTACAGTTTCACACTGACTGATCCCTAACTGGATATTAACCAGTATTTTGTCTGTGTGATAATCAATTCAGCAGAAATGTTTTTCATATTTTGTGTTTGTAATGCGGTATTTATAAAGTTCAAAGTCTCACTTGCCTTCAAACTGAATCTTTAACTTCTCAGATACTATAAGAGAAGGCAGGGGGAAAAAGACTAACATTAACTGAAGTCCTATGGGGTCCTTGATGCTTTACATATTTTATTCCTCAAAATCTTACATCAACCTGGTGAGAGATAAGCATTATTATCAACATTTAGACATGAGCAATCTAAGGCTTAGAAGGTATAAAACAATGTTAGAGCTAGAATTCAAATTCAGATACATCAGGCTCTGTGGCAGGCTGAATAGCGATCCCCCAAGATGTCTATAACCGCATCCCCAGAACCTGTGACTATTACCTTATATGGCAAAACTGATTTACCAGATGTGATTAAGGATCTAGAGATAGGGAAATTATTCTGGATTATCTGGGTGGCCCTACATCTAATCCCAGAGTCCTTGTAGGAGGGAAGAAGAGAAATTTTGACTATGGCAGAGAATTCAGTGTGACCAGGAAAGCAGAGATCAAAGTGATGCATCCAAGGACTGCTGGGGTACTCTGGAAGTGGAAGAGGAAAGGAACAGATGCTCCCCTGTAATCTCCAGAAAAAACCAGCCTTGTTGACACCTAGGTATTAGCCTCCAAAGACTTCCTTTGGACTTCTGACTTCCCAAATGCAGGAAAATAAATTTGCTTTGTTTTACATTTGTGGGATTTGTTACAGCAGCAACAGAAAACGAACACAGTCTCCAAACTTAAAACCTATATAAACCAATTCAGTGCAACAAATACTCAGTGCATTCTTAAGACCAAGTCCTGCAACACCACCTCATCAGGAAAGCCAGCAACTGGAGCCATGTCAGACCAGATAGGGAAGCTCCAAATATGAACACCCTCCAAGAACACTTGAGCCATCATTATGACTATTCCAAAGTCAAATCTGGAATTCTTTAGTCAAGTGCTCCAGGAGATATTCCCAGCTGGGAGGAAGGAAGAGTGTGAGGGCCAGTCTCTCAGGTAGCCAAGCCATAAAACCTGTAGAACTAAATAAAAAATTTGAACTGAACGCACAAACCTGAGGTGGCCAACACAAACCTCAGTAGAACTAGTTGTACTTCCAGTAGCAAAACACTTTTAAACAAGGGCCATATTACATTTCCAACTCTTGGGGCGAAGCCTCGCATATGTCCTACAGTAGTCCAGGACTGGAATTTACCAGAGAATGAGTAACTCAGAAAAAAAGCTTACAAACCCTGTGCCTAGCCCAGATGGAAAAACAAGCTACTAGCTTTGATGCAGTACAAACTCCAGACCTCATGCCAGCAATAGCCTCCTCCAGGATTACATTTGGCATAAAACTGGAATTATAGTAGTTTGAATTACACATACTTTCCAATGCAAAATAAGTACTACCATGAACTGAAAGAAAGCTTGTTTATATCTTCTGTTGTTCACTGAGACAATTCTCACTGGCTCTTGAGGCTGCTGTCCAGTGTTACCCTCTTAGGGGAAGTGACTCGAGCGGGAAACCACCAAAGCCAAGAGAAAGGAGAATCTTCTGAATGAAATTAGCTTTTGTTTTCCTGCCCCCTTTTGATGTTGATGGATATTCCTGCATGAAAAATGTTCAGTTTTAGTCTTCTGAAATATTCAAAAGGTAAAGCAGAGGTAAAAACAATAAGGTTGTCCATATGGTAAGGGAAGTTTTTCCGACTGAGGACAAAACATGAGACTATGATGGAAATCTCAAGGGATTTTAACAGTAGACTTAAAGTAGTAAAATATTTTATAGGAATCCTTAATGAATAATCTATTCTCAAATCTTAAATTTCTATTTATTCTTTCATCAGTCTCCCTCAATTTCTGAAGTCGTAGGTATAAGAATTGTCAAGTCCCAAGAACTGTAGTTAAGGTTTTAAAGTGATCTTGACTATTTCAGATCAACTATATCAAAAATGTTTCTCTAACACTCATTAAAATCAAATCGATAGGTAGTAATTGAACATCAGTGATCAGTGAATTGCTGTGGGAGGTATGGCAGTCAAAGTCAGTACCCTCTCAGGGCTTATAATCTACTAAGGAGAAAGAACACAAGTATGTAAAATATTAAACGGCAAAGTTTTAAATATTGGGTAAAAATAAAAACCTATCACAATGTAGTACATGGGTAGACCACACGTGATTCTATAGGCAAAGGCCATCATGGGGGTTTAAAGAGAAGGAAATCATATTAAAACAGCAAGGTTAGGAGACTAGGGAATTCAGTTGTTTCTATCATATTATGGTGTGGCTAAAGCACAGTGAGTAACTGGTATGATGGAGAGGGGCACAGACATTGGAGTCATACAGACCAAGTATCAAACCCCAGCTCCGCCACTTGCCAGGCACCAGAGCTGGACAATTACTCAAAAACTCTGAGCCTGCTTCTCTTCCTCTGTAAAATGTGGATCAAACCTACCTCCCAAGATTGTACTGAGGTTAAACTGAGAATGTATATAAAGTTCTTAGCAGATAGTGGATGCTCAAAATTAAAACCTTTCCTGTGGCAGGAGTTGTTTAGTCCTTAACAAAATTTTTTTCTGAAATTGTCATGACACCCTGTTATTCTCCTAACTATGTACATTTTATTTCAGAAGCCTCTTGCCCGGGTAGTGTCATGAACTTTTGTGACTGCCCAATAACGTATGGGTTTACAGATTTGTCATCATGGACACCACACAGAAAGTGACTCTCCCCTCAGAAACTCAATTTCATGGGGGCCTGGCTGGCTCAGTCGGTAGAGCATGTGACTTGATCTTCGTGTTGTGAGTTTGACCCCCACATTGGGCATGGAGCCTACTCTTAAAAAATGAATAAAATAAAGTCTTTTTTTTTTTTTAAGGAACATTTTAATTCCTGCCATTGCCACAGGACACAGAGAAGCTACATATTTCCTCAATTTTATGACGCACATTTTCTACACATTAATACTTCTGAAGTAGGAATGTGGTTTATAAATGACATCCAAGGAAATTTGCCAGGAATAGCCTTTTAAATAAAATGTTGCTATTAATATAGTAGTTTGTTTTACAATTAATGGCATCTTGGCCTGGAGGAAATACAGTCATGGCATTAGAAAAAATGGAGCTTCCGTGGAAAATAAAGGTGGGCTCAAGTTTAGAGGCAAAAACCACAGTCTTAATGCCATAAAGCTGTATACTTAACAACTGTTAAAAGACAATTTTTTTAATATATATTACTACAATAAAAATAATTTTATGCCACAGAATACGTAACCATCTCCTGGATTAAGAAGCCATTACTGTGCAAAGGAACCAGCATTGTGTACAGCATATTAGAAAAGAACAAAGTGTTCCATAGAAACCAACTAGTTCGCTGCTCTCCAGGCCTATTCTTTGAGGAAAAGCATACGCATAAGACATCTCTACAATTAGTCACCCATGCTCTGTAGCAGCACATGGATGCTCTCACACAGGTAGACCCAGACAAGAGTAAATAAAAACCCAGAGGAGATGATGGTGAACACTCATCTCTTAGTCATACTAATCAAGGTTCACTTAGTGCAGAAGACCTAGACAATGATATTAGAACGCACCATACAGAAAAACAATTCACCGCATTCACTGAGTCCTGATGTTGTTTCCAAAAATGATACAGATCCTGGTAGTTCAGTATTCCACAACTGGTGCTGCTGGGTCAGAAGAGGTCCAAACAAGTGGCTCATCCCTCCACACCTCACTTGGCATATGTTACCGTATGAAATGTCCAGGATTGGGCATTGCTTAGAAAACTTGGCATTCAAAAACCCTAACGGCCAAGCCAGTCTTTGTAAGGGAAAATTTTGTTGTTGAATGCACACACGGCCTCCAGCCCTGACACTACTTCGTTCACAAAACACTGGATAAGCACCAGCACTGCTGGAGAGGAGGCTGAGTGACATCCACAGAGCAGCTCACCATGCACACTCTTTTGTGGACAGTCACCTCTGGAGTAGATGCTCTTTGACCAGTACTCTTACAGGACATATCCTAGAGCCCAGGACAAGAGAATTACCTACTGGACTCTTCCCAACCTCCTTGCCATCAGTCCTCAAGTCTTCTCTTCTTCCAGGCAAAATGGAACACAAGGTAGATTGTTCAAAATGCTGCCCATTGGGAGGATTTCCCTCCTCCTCCAACCTCCAGAGCAGATGGCTCTGCTGGCACCTCCGCGGTCCATGTCCAGTGGGTGAGTGCAGAGCCATCTGTAAACCACACTCGAGCTTTTCCCCTTTGCCTGAGAGAAGCCAACACCGATGAAACCACCGGTGTGGGTTCTGCAAGCAAAATGGCAAAACCAATGAAAGCAACTAAAATGCCCAGAAATGGGGTTGGTTAAATAAAGCAAGGTATATAGAATGAAATAATATGCATCCATTTTAAATGATGATATGAATATTCAATAAGATATTTTTTTAGATGAAAAATTGGTTGCTATAAAATTGTGAACATACACGTTAGGAAATGGTGATTATCTCTGACATGCAAAATTATGAGGCGTTACTTTTCTTTCTTCTGCTTATTTGCTTATTTTAAATTGCATACTATGAATATGTATTAGTTTTGTAATATACCTTTAAAATAAAAGCTTTGGTTAACAAAACATCACCAACGGTCCTGACAAAAGCATGTTTTCAGTATCTCTGAAGAGTAATGCTAATATCAGTGGAATGATTTTGCTTGCTATGGAGAGTATAATAAGCAGGTGGGGGAAGTCATCTTCTGCAGAAAATTGCTTAAAGTTATTTTTCAAGAGATCCAAGGCATCCAAAAAGGACTTTCTAAATTTCTAGATAACCAATTCAGTACTTCATAAAATGTTTAATTATAGTTACCAAATAAATTTTTGATACAATAAAAATATATCTTTATATCATATCCTCTTCTGTAATCAATATATATGCTACACTTACATCTATTTTATTAGGATTTTAAAAATACATTTACTTATTTAAATACTATGTGTTTGTTTGTATAACATTACTATTGACCATATCAATGACTTATTTGTCTCAAAGTTCAATTCTAATATTGTTTCTATAGAGAAAATACAATCTAGTCCATATTGATGTACTTTATTATAGTGTCTAAAATGTGCTACAGAGGAAACCATCCAAATAAAAATATGCAATGGACTTTTCCTGGCCAGAGCCCCCTAAAAATAGATTCTCCTTGTACGAGGGTATTATTCACAATTCTTTTACTGTGCCCAGTTCAGGTGGCCTCTCCAGCAAGCTGACTGCCAATACACAGGCCCATACAAATGCATTTACAAAGTTCATCTTTGTCATTTGGGCCAGAGATTAAAAAGAATATGGTGCAGATTCGAAAAAGATTTTCTCCCAAAGTGTTATTTTTGTGTTTGATCCACAGTCTTAATTACCCTTTACAGATATACATTCAGTTTCTTTAGGGGAAGTGTTGAGGTTAAGTATTTAAAGAGAATTGCAACATCAGAAGAAATGATATGCAATTTAGTCAAGGTATTTGTTTTCTTCCACATCATTAATGGCTATTTCTCTCCCACCCATGAGCACAGACACTGAGGCTGCAATGGGCATTTTTCTCACCCTTCTATGTGACCACTCCCCAGCTAGGCGCCATACATTGACATACATTCTACTCCCATGCCTAGAAAGAAGAAAAAAAAAATGATTATCATTCCAATCAAAAGAAAATTTAAGTGAAATGGTATAAAAATAATTACCTAGATAATTTCTTTCCGATAATAGGTAACATTCTATCTGACCCGTAATAAAGTAGGATGCAGGTTTCTTGTGTTTCTAGAAGGCTACCTCTAGCTCCATTCATCCATATGTTATCACCACGATCCTCCCTCCCGGCACTCGCTATTTCCCTCACACACAGAACCCTCACTGGCTAGAGACTAACCTATTAGAAACCTTGGCAGAGTCTTCTGCTTCACAAAATCTCCCCCACTGCTCAGAAATTATATCCTTAGAAATTCATTTTGGAGACTCTTAAAGGCTTCTTTTTCAGTCTTCAACAATTTCACCAAAAAAAAAAAAAAAAAAACAGAGAGTAAATCCTGTTCCCTAAAACTACTCACATCTTGTGAGCGCGTGGGGATGGGCTGCAGTTTTGAGGGAAGGAGCCCAGGGAAGGACGGAGAGGGGGAGAGAGAGAGAGAGACAGGAGCAGAAATCTTACTGGAGGGCAGAATTCATCTGACTTCAAATACAAAAGCATTTCTACAAGCTACACAGTTTTTCTACTGCGGTTGAAGACTCCTCTGTGTTCACTTTTAGAACAAAATGATGACAGGGGCGCCTGGGTGGCACAGCGGTTAAGCGTCTGCCTTCAGCTCAGGGCGTGATCCCGGCATTATGGGATCGAGCCCTACATCAGGCTCCTCTGCTATGAGCCTGCTTCTTCCTCTCCCACTCCCCCTGCTTGTGTTTCCTCTCTCGCTGGCTGTCTCTATCTCTGTTGAATAAATAAATAAAATCTTTTAAAAAAATGATGACAAATAAAAATACCATAGTTGTAAACTACACCACACTAGAGTCAGAAGTAAGAAAAACAGGAAAAGTTAAACACTTTGGTAAAGGGCAGGAGGCAGGAATGGGTTCTGTTTTACTGAGCTCTGGCCAGGGTATTTTGTTTTGATTGTTCTCCAAACTTCCTTCCCCAATTGCACCACATCCCTTACGCTTAAGCAGAAATTTCTAATCAGAATGTTGCAGCACTTAAAAGGCCAAAAGAAGGGCCTCAAAGAACAGCCATCTCAACCAATGAACCATGAAGCAATCACCACAGCCCTGTGCCCCAAAAGCCCAGAGAGGCTCACATTCTGGGAAGGAGGCCCCACCAAGGAAGAAACAAAACTCCACCCTTCTTCCCACAAACCAGTCAGAGGCTCTTTCCAGGCTGGTGTTGGGCAGACCTGGGAGGGAAAGGATCTGATGACCTGTGCCTTCCCATCCTCTCCTTCACTGCCCCTTTCCTGGAACCTCTCAAAACCCACATCCCACACTCACAGTCTACCAACAGCATCTCCATGACCTAAGCACAGTCTCACTTTACCATGAGATGTTGAACACTGGGAAAATGTGCTAAAAAAACCTCACTCAGAATCGGAGTTGGAAAGCCAGGAAGGGAAGGCTCTCAACACAGCTTGCATGGTCAAGCTTGAAGAAGGGAGATTCTCTCTCCGCCCAGCAACAGCGAGCTTCCCTTGCCTGTAGCTCAAGAGAAGCTGCAACCACTTCAAACTCCATTTTCTTCCAATTAACTTTTGTTCAAAACAACCCCTCCCAACTCCTTTTCCTCTATAAAAGGGTACACTTCTCCATGTTTCTCTGGACTTGCCTGCGGTTCACCATCGTGTGCTTATCCCAAATTGAGATTCCTCTGCTTTTCCCAAATAAACTCCATTTTACCGGCTGAATCGCTTACCTTTTTCTTTTAAAGGTTGACAACACTAAAAAAAAAAAAAAAAAGACTTCAATACTTCCCTATAAATTGCTAATGATACAATTTCTGATCTGCAGAGGAAGATATTTAAGATGAAAGACCTTTTCAGAGGGTGCCTTCAAAGGACCCAGAGCTTCTGTCCTTCCACTGACCCTCACAGACCTGAGACCCTGAGAGGCCTGGCAGTGACGGCTCTTCCTCTGACCCAGGCTTCACTAGAGAGTGCCTTGAGCACCGTATCTCCTGCTTCAAGACCACCTGAAGACCATTTTACCTGCAGCAGCTTGCTAGGGCTGCCATTACCAAACACCACAGACTGGGTGGCTTAAACAACAGAAATGTCCTACTGTTCTGGAGGCTAGATCAAGGTCTTCGCCATTTGTTTTCTTCTGAGGCTCTCTCCTTTTGGATGGCTGCCTTTTCACTGTGTCCTCACATGGTCATATGTCCTAATCTCCTCTTCTTATAAGGACGCAGGTCACATTGCATTAGGGCCCACTCATATGACCTCATTTTAACGTAATTATCTACTTAAAGGCTTATATCTAAATACAGTGACATCCTGAGGTGCCAGGGGTCAGGGCTTCAACATAAGCATTTTGGAAGGACACAGTTCTTCCCATCTTCAGAAAGGAATTTCAAAAGCCACAGAAGGGTTAAACCATTGTTCTGTGGTTTAGCTCGAAAAGTTAAATCAGGTTTTCTTTGAAAAGGTCCTAGCATCTGAAGTGTGGAAGAAATGTTTCAAAACGAAGAAATCTGTCAGAGATTTCCCTATTGAGGTTACTCAAGGAGGACATACACAAAGGAAAGAAACCACTTTGACTGCCATGACAGTACCCAAAAGAAGCTGAGAGGGTCTCCTATGCCATCAACAGGTGGTACAGGATGGAGAGCACCACTAAGCTGGATGCCTTAGATACTCTGGACAGCAGGCCAGGAGTGAGACCAACTGGGATCACCCAGGTTTGATGACTTGAAAGAGTAATCTGACCCAGCAAGAACATATGGCACTACTGAGGGCTGTTTCTCATCTAACACAACCACACCATTCTTTTTTGCTTTCCTTTACTTTCAGTAACAGCAACAATACCAGCAATATAGATACCACATATTGAACTTCTGCTGCAGAGCCAGCATTGGGTTAATGGATTTTTATACATTTTCCCACCTAATTCTCCCATTATTATCTCTATTAATAAGAACTATTAAGGGAAGAACCATTAAGGGGACTATTAATGAAAAGACACTGAAGCACAGAGGAGTTAGATTAATTATCCAAGGACCACAGCTTATAAGAGGCAAAGCTGGTATTTGAAGCCGAACTCTGGCCCCAGAGCTCTTAGCTACTTCTCTTTATTGAGCCATTCTCATGAGGAAATAAAGCTTGACTAGAACAGTGTAGTGGAGAAATGCAGGTTAGCC
Source organism: Ailuropoda melanoleuca (assembly GCF_002007445.2). Taxonomy (NCBI): domain Eukaryota; kingdom Metazoa; phylum Chordata; class Mammalia; order Carnivora; family Ursidae; genus Ailuropoda; species Ailuropoda melanoleuca. The sequence continues at coordinate 84,532,450 of NC_048225.1, forward strand.
TCACGAAAGGCAGTGTTTAAATCCTAGTTCTACAACCATGGGCAAGTTATTTAATCTCTCTATGCTCAGTTACCTCCTATACGACCTGGGAATAACTTATGAAAAAGTCCAATCAAAGTAACTCATAGAGAGCATCCATCATTTTTATTATTACTATTATTATTTTCTCCCCAAGCTCTATTCTGTGATTAAATTACTAATACTATAAACCAATAAAATGGCATTAAAATACAAAATAAAGTAGTAAATGGGGGTTGCCAGGGGCTGGAAGTAGGAAAAATACTGTCTAAGGGTACAAGTTGCAATTAATAGATAAATAAGTCCTAGAGATCTAATGCACAATATAGTGATTATAAATGACAATATTGTATTATTACCACCAAACTTGCTAAGAAACTAGTTCTTAATTTTTCCCACCACAAAGAAAGAGATAACTATGTGACATAATAGAGGCATTAGCTAATGTCAACAGTGTCAATCATACTGCAATACGTAAATGTATCAAATCAACATGTTGTAGACCTTAACCTTATACAATGTTATATAGCAAATATATTTAATTAAAAATAAAATAATAGAATAAAATTAAAAATAAAGTAATGTCTTGCATTGCAAGTTCACGTTAATTAGTACTACTAATTTAAACTTACCCTTTTAGCTCATTCTTCAGCGAAGGTGAAATTTTAATGGACCCTTCTTCTTACCTCCCTTTTAAAATCATTACAGATTGCTTATTAAATTGCATTTTCATTATCCCTACAGCATCTCAATCTCTTAGGAAGACTCAATGAATAATTTAAAATTAATGTTTAATTTATTATACAGGCTTATAGCAACTCTTTTCATGGACTGATCCTTGCTAAAATTCTCAAGGCCTGAAGGCACAGGTGGCTCCATTAAAAATGTATTTCTCAGTTTTCTTGAGGGACTCTCTTTAAAAGTGCTGGGATGGGCACATTCATAGTTAATTGACAGTAGGTTACATGCTACTTTATTCACCACATTTGAAGAAACACTGCTTTTTTGGCTGATAATTAGTTGTGTGCCAATACTTTCCATTACCTGCTTTTTGGATTATAATTAAAGCATATGACATAAGACAATGTGACTGATTCAACTATTTCCTGGGAAATGGTTGAAGGGAGAATTATAGTTGTGAATCAGGAGTGGGAGAAAGAGCTGCAGAGTGGAAAATCTATTCTTCCAAATAGGGCCTTAGAAAGTTACACAAGAGTGGGACACAGTGGGGAGGCTAGGATCCTTCTTGTGCCTCAAGCAGATGCTCTGAATGGAATAATTAAAAAGATGTGGGGCACTTCTCTCTGGTTATGACCTCCTGTTTGGGGCCAAGATGCATCTTCCACTTATATATCTCCCACTTCCTGGAACAGAAATTAAGCCAGAACATGGCATGTTTTTCTGCTGAACCCACTTCCATAATCTATCAAATGGTTTAATGTTTTATTTACATCTAGCCTGAGCCTGAAGTCTCCTAAGACCTAAAGTGGGCCTCCTTATATGTGACGGGGATCATTCTATTTACTGAGTCAAAAGGGTGAGACATGAAAAAATATGAATACAACTAAATATATATCCAAAATAACATAGTCTGAGAAGCATTAATTCTCCCCGTATTAGTACATATTAATAATTTTTTAGTGTACTGTGTTTAAAAGTTTCCCTTACTTGATGTTGTTCAATAAGGGGTCCATCCAGCCTTGGGAAAACCTCTTTCTCTAGATGAGGGGCTCAGGGAAGCCCCACACTATTAGCCAATGTGGTTTTCACTCTTCTTGCCAGACAAATGGACCATCTGACTTAGGGTTGGCTCTAGAATTATCTATCAAAATAACTTTTTTTCCCCAAACAGATGAATTATTTCTATTAAGTTAATATGAATAATGGCCCGGGATTAAGGACAAAAAATTAAGCCATCTATTTGTCAACATTCCCTGGGGGAAAAATTATGGATATTTTTACTTGGGCCTTATTTAGTGCAGACTATTAAAAGCAGCTGTTGAGAGCCACGATGTTGATTTCACCAATCATTATGTCTCCAATACCTAGCATAGACTCTATTAACACAGTAGATTTACAGTATGTGTTAAATAGGCAAAAAATATGTTTTCAAAGGTAAACAGTTTCCAGCATCCTGATTTATTTCATATAATACATTCAACTGTATGGTGATTAACACAATATAATAAAATAAAATTAAAAAAAAAATACATTCAAATAGAGAGTAAATGCATTTATTCTTCAAAGCATCAACTGCTTGTAAAATATGCTTGCCAAGGAGTCAGTTTGCTTTCAGAGAAGAGAAACCATTAGCTTTGAAGAAGACCCTCTTGGATGCAAATCACAAGACAGAACTCTATCCATAGGAACAGGAGTAGGACTTTCATTTGCAAATTTCCTGATACTCCATTCTAAAAATAAGCTATTTTAAAAATGAAATCCTGGAATTTCAGCAGCAGTACCTCATTTTACAGATGAAGGATCAAATCCAAAGGCTATAACTACAGTTGACATTGATTGACATTACGTATTTAATGCTGAAGACCCTAAGGTAAATCCATTAAGTGTATTATCAATCCTCACCCTAATCTTGTGAGGAAGGTGCGAATTTAGCCCCATATGATACTGGAGGAAACTGAGGGCCAGAGAGACTAAGTGACTGATCAGATGCCACATGGTTTCAAGTGATGAAGACAGGATTTGAACCAAGGTCTCTCTGGCTCCAGAGCTCAGGTGCTTAACCACTGTCCTTCATTGTCTCTGTGCTTGCTTGTCTTCTAAGAGTCACAAAGGCTTTGGTAATGTCCATTTCTGGAATTGGCAGTTTCATGATACAGTGTCTTCTAAGATCTCAAAGCAAAAATTCTTTAAAGAGTAGATACTGAGGGATACCTGGGTAGCTCAGTCAGTTAAGCCTCTGACTCTTGATTTCAGCTCAGGTCATGGTCTCTGGGTCGTGACTGGCTCCATGCGCAGCAGGGAATCTGCTTAAGATTCTCTCTCTGCCCTCTCCCTGCTTGCACTCTCTCTCTCCCTCTCTTTTTCTCTCTCTCAAAAACAAAACAAAACAGAACAAAACCACCTTTTAAAAAAAGTAGAAACTATAATGAAAATAAAAGAAAGTGAACCCTTGGACATGGTGGCGAGGGTATGTGCACTGAGGTTTACTAACCCTCACATCAAAGTTCTGATTCTAAGCTTTCAACCCTTGGGCTTCTCGGGCAGCCCCCCTGGTTGATTTCCAGATGCTCACCAACAGGCCTTCTCTATTTTAATCAGGTTGAACTCCTTAAAATTCCTACTATGGCGTTTACATTTTCTTGTCTCTATTCCCTTCCAGAAGCTGTCCTCCCCATCTGAAATGCCATGTTAGAAGTTAAATATGGCCACAGATTTTTTACAGCAATTCCCATAAAAAGGTGGAAACTATTTCCCCACTGCCTTGAATCTGGGCTGACTTTGTGACTTGCTTTGACCAACAGGACGTGGCAGTCGTGACATCCTACGACTTCCAAGCCTTGGCTTCCAGAAGCCCCAAACCCTCTGCTTTCACCCTCTTTGAACACTGCGGCCATGTGAGCAAGCCCATCTGTGAGAATGAGAGAGACCACACGGAAAAGCCCAGCAGTAAGCTATTACAGGATCCTTTACTGAGGCTCCAGACTGAGCAAAACCATCCATGACCAGCTGACCCACCAACAACTGCAAACAAATGCAGAGTGAGATGAGCCATCCTAGCTGAGCTCTACCCAATTGCCAAGCCAAAGAACAGTGACAAATGAGTGACATCTTAAACCCTTAAGTTTGGGGTGGTTTGTAAAGCAGTAGTAGCTATGCTAACACATGCTTTCTAATCCTTTTTTCCTAATATGTCTACCCCATTCTTGTAGCCTGAACTTCAACCTCACTCCTCCAAGAAATTTTCTCTGATGAAAACTTCCCCTGCAAAGCCAGCCTCACTCACGTTTAAGATGATGCTCTCTAAGGGCACAAAGACCTAGCTGCCTCCTAAGTACTTTACCCATCCACTGGCTGATGCCTGGGATCTCACCATTAAAGTTCAATTACTTACATAAAAGCATAAATGTCTATTAAATTTTAAGAGTCCCTGGAAGGGATAACAACTTTTGTGCTTTTGATTTTGCTCTTATTATAAAAGTATGCAGGAATAGAAAGCGACCCTAGCGTAAGGTCACTTTCCCAAAGAGAAAAAAGAATTTTTAATGGTTTTGACCAGTTTGAATATAAGCCTTCAAGGAGGGATAGCAATGAAACAGTTATGTATCTAATTTCAATGTTTAATTAATTAATTAAATTTAACATACATATTTAGAATAACATTATATAAAAGAACATTTGATTTAGAAGTATTTCTTTCTTCTACTCTTGGATTCTATGAAGGTATTTAATTCACATTAGTCATATGTGTCTAGTGGCAAGTACTCCCCATATTACCAGTGACACTTTTTGAGCCATACAACAGTTTTCCAGATGGAAAACTTCATCCTCCCTCACATCTAATTTGTATTTTTTAAAACTGTAATGCTGCCATTGTGCCAAAAGCCACAAGTACCCATTCAAAAAACACTAAGACAATGATCTGTCTTATTCATCCTACAAGTGTATATTCATGATCTTCACAGGGGAATCACTTACAGTATCACTATGTAAGGGACTTCCGGAAGCTGGTTTATGATGACATCTAAGGCTTGCAATTTAAGGATCTTATTCCAAAGAACAATTTCATTAAATTCATGTCCTTTGTTTAACCAAAAGACCACCATAATCATCTAAAAGTTCATGATTTCTTTTTTTTTCCCCTTGTTTTTAGAGAGAGGTAGAGACAGAGAGGGGTGGGGAAGGGCAGAGGGAGAGGGAGAGAGAAAATCTTAAGCAGGCTCCATGCCCAGCCCAGCACAGGGCTTGATCTCACAACCCTGAGATCATGACCTGAACTAAAATCAAGAGTTGGACACTTAACTGGCACCCCAAAAGTTCATGATTTCTTTATGTCATTTCAAGCTAATGTGTTTTCTCCAAATAGTACTTTGCAGTTCAAAAAAAGTCAGAGAGATCAGGCTCCTCCACTATGAGCCTGCTTCTTCCTCTCCCACTCCCCCTGCTTGTGCTCCCTCTCCCTCTCTCGCTGGCTGTCTCTGTCTCTTTCGAATAAATAAATAAAATCTTTAATAAAAAAAAAGTCAGAGAGAGCATCACATAATGCAAAACACTCTGGAAGGATGAAAATGTAAGGCAACTCCCCCTTTTCTGAGGGAAATATTTTGGGAGAAAACCAAATTTCCTTATCTGATATCTGTTAATACAGGCTCATTCTAGAAATTTCAGACAATGCAGAAAATTAGACAGGTAAAAATTAAAATAATGGATAATGCTACAATTAGAAATCATCATTTAAACATTTTGGTTCATTTCCTTCTAGATCTTTCTCCTATGCATGATTATATATTACATTAAATTCAATCAGCTCTATCTCTACTTAACATTATAACATGAGCATTTCCCTTATTAGAAACTCTTTGTAAGAAAGATATGTCATCATGCACTCAACCACCCTCCTATTACTGTACATTTATATTTCTGGGGAAGGGACAGCATCTCAAGCAAACACCAGCCCCTTGTACCCTAATGCACATGGTTTTAGATTTTTTCTTTCAAACTTTATTGAGCATCTACCCATGTAAAATATATTAAAAATGAATAAAAGTCAGTTCCTACCCTCAAAAGAGAGAGACCTGTAAACAATTGCATCATATATGATAAGGTTTCATGAAGAGTAAACATTTGAGGATTTGGAGGCTTTTATTGTTTGTTTGTTTGTTAATTGCTTGTTTTTAGGATATTAAGACTTAATTTTGCAAATGTTTGCAAAGTCAAGAGAAACCTACAGGAATCTTTCCCCAACTAGATTTCCCAAACCCAGCACCTCTGCTATGTGGAAACCAGCTGGACCACACCTTTATTATGCACCAGCTGCAAGTTTCCAGGACTGGGGAACTTTCCCTGAGAGCAGGTTTGGATAGGGGTGGAAACTGCGTGAGGGCACCTGGGCCTGAAGGGATGGGATGACAAAGAAGCCAGGTACAAGTGCCAACTTGAAAGGCCAGGACAAGCTCTGCCACTGCCATACTCACCAACGTCTTGCTTTGCATTTCCAGGTCCCACATGCACCACAGTGACACCCACTACCTGTGCTCTCTGGTTCTTTAAAATAGGCGTGCTTCATCTCCCTCCAACGAGTTCTGGAGTTCAGTGGAGACGACCATGATGTAACAGTACTGAACCCATATCCTGGGTTTGAGGCCCAACTCCACTACTGACTGTGGATTCTGTCTGACCCTGGGTAATTTCCCAGGCTACTTCGTGTACACATTTCTGCCCAAACCACCTGACTCTCTCTGTGTCTATAGATATGGTCACAGGCAAGGTGACAGATGTGCCACTTCTGGCCACACTGACACTACAGATTCCTCACCTCAGATCTGTTTCTTGCTTGGACATGGCACATGGGATGTCACTTTCTGACTGCCTTAAGGTGACGATACCCGGAACTCACCACAACCCACATGACTCAGTCTGTTTATTTTTCTCCATGGCGTGGGTCCCTTTCTGAAATGATCTTTTTTGTTGGTTTACTTGCTTATTGTGTGTCTTCCTATCAAAATCCACCATGAGAGCAGGAATCTTGCCCAACACTAACACAGTGTGCGACAGACACTAAAGATGGAACGGTGTGAAAGAATAAATGAACATAGACTAAATGTGACTCCAGAAGATGGATAAGTATGACACAGCATGAGGTACTGGAGAAAGAAAGAACACCCCTGACCTCCAAAGCTCGCAGTCTAATAAGAAGAGAGAATAAAAAACAAAAGAATTACAATACAGCGTGAAAAGCATAATCACAGATGTATACGTAGGAACAGAGATGATACAGAGGAAGGGACCTAGACAGTTTCTGAAGGAAGTGATTTCTGAACTTAGTTTCAAAGAATTAGTGGAAATCTGCCAGGTAGGTAATGAGGGAAATCCTTTCAAGGGGGCCCCTTAGATCTCTATTCTGACCTAAACATTGACCTCGTTTCCCTTCCCCATGGAAACTCAGGGTTAAAAATACCCTTGAAGATCATCTAGTCCAAGATTCTTAAAGAGGACTTTGCATTTTTAAAATACGTCTGCAAATTCTCTGATACTCATCCCTTCAGTGGACCCTAATTCCCGTCTTCTTGAGTGTGGGCTTAGTGACTCATTTCTAACCAAGAGAATGTGGCAAAATGGTGAGGTGTGACCTCTGAGGCTAGGTCATAAAAGGTCATTAAATGTGGTTTCCATTTTACTCTCTCTCTCTCAATCATTCTAGAGGAAGCCAGTTGTAATGTTATGAGGACACAAGAGGCAAGGTATGGAGGCCCACAGCTGGTGAGCCTTTCTATACACAGATTCCCCAGCCCAGTTGGGCCTTCCAGATGATAGCAACTGTGATCAACATCTTAGCTGCAGCCTCATGAGACCCAGAATTCCACACAAACAGAAACTGAAAGATGATAAATGTTTGTTGTTTTAAGGCACTAAATTTGGGAGTGATTTGTTACACAGCAATAGATAATAAATAGGAAGCCTCAAACAATTTATATGTATAGGAATGATAACTGTTTGTATTTACCCTATCAGAGATTAAAACTGAAGAGTGTTAAAAATATTTATGTATTAATTCATTGAAAACAACAGTGATAAATATATATAGTATATGTTAACGTAGAGAAAAATAACAATTTTGCAAAACAAAAATTAGTTACAAGAATGGCATCATTTTATATTTTTACAAATCTTCTTAATGCCCAATTTAATGGGAGATAGCTGGATTCTCATATATATGTCTGCATTTAATCACTTGTAAAATCACAAATCAGTAGCTTCTGAAAAACTCCTCCATATACTTGTAAGAGCGAAAAAGGTCACTGATCTCGTCAAGGCTCTCTACAACACCCATAACTAGTAGATGCACAGGTCACACGTGAGCATGTCCAGTGAGTAGGAACTCACTAGTTCCCCAGAAGGCCTACCACTCCCCCAAAACATCGCTGGGATTGGAAAGGTCTTCCCTCTGCCACAGCACCTTTGCTCTCCCATTAGTCTGCTGATTCAGAATAAGTTTAATCATTCCTATAAGGATAAGACGCTTAAATGGTTTATTTAAGGGTTATTCATAACTCTACAGTTTACAGGGTACTTTTGCCCATGTTCCCTTAAAAAAAAATCTTTAAGGTAATCAATTGAATTCTGAATGAATACCTCAAAAAAATTTATCATGAGTAAGGCCCTACTGATACTTTCAAGGACCATATGATCTGTTACCAGAGACGAAGAGCCCTAGAGTGACTGTTTTCAGCTATCAGACTGGCAGATCTTACAGATAACATAAGGAATGGGATAGTAAAATTAAAAGAACACTGAAAACGGGGCGCCTGGGTGGCTCAGTCGTTAAGTGTCTGCCTTCGGCTCAGGTCATGATCCCAGGGTCCTGGGACCAAGCCCCGCGTCAGGCTCCCTGCTCAGCGGGAAGCCTGCTTCTCCCTCTCCCACTCCCCCTACTTGTGTTCCTTCTCTCGCTGTCTCTGTCTCTGTCAAATAAACAAAATCTTAAAAGAAAAGACCACTGAAAACAATCAGCGCAACTTATCTATTTATTATTTTTTAAAGATTTTCTTTTTAAGCAATCTCTACACCCAAAGTGGAGCTCAAACCCACAACCACGAGATTAAGAGTTGCGTGCTCCACAGACCGGGCCAGCCAGGTGCCCCTCAATCAGTTCACTTTAAAACAGAGATTTCTCTTTTCTGATTAAGGCACAGTCTTCTGATTGCATTAGACATCCAAGTCTTGTGTTTTAAGTTCCTCCTATAGCATTTTGAAAGTTTCATGCATGCTTCCACACGCCTCTCATACATATTTTGGGTTTAGCGTTTCACCAAAATTGTCCCCCAGGTCCCTGTTTAGAGATGACGTTGGAAATGACGTCTGCTGGTTTGTGAGAATGGAAAGACAAACTTTGTGGCTGGTTCTGAAACATAGAAACAAGCCTGGAAACATTTCCCAAAAAACTATCCAGGATAGAGAATAAAGTTTCTCTTCATATTAACCCTAAACTCTGAGGAGAAAGAGCAGTGCTCAGTCAGATTTAAAACTTGAGTTTGAAATCCTCTCCTATCCACATCGAAATACTTGGCACCCCCCCACACACACACAAAAAGCACACTGTTGGTGGGTAAGTAAATTGGTGCAGCCACTGTGGAAAACAGCACCTCAAAAAATTAAGAATAAAATTACCTCAAAAAATTAAGAATAAAATTACCATATGAGCCAGCAATCCCACTTCTGGGTATCTATCCGAATGAAATCAGGATCTCAAAGCACTATGTGCACCCTATATTCATTGCAGCATTACTCACAATAGCCAAAACCTGGAAACAATTTGAATGTCCACTGACGGATGGCTAGAGAAAATGTGATATATACATACGATGGAATGTTATCTATCCATAAGAAGGTAGGAAATCCTGCCCCTTACATCGACAAACCTAGAGGGCATTATGCCAAGTGAAATAAGCCAGACAAAGACAGATCAATGATCTCACTGATATGAGGAAGCTAAAAAGAAGTTGAACTCATAGTTACAGAGACTACAATGGTGGTTACCAGGGGCTGGAGGGAAGGGGAAATGGGGATATGTCGGTTATAAGTATTGGGGATCTAATGTACAGCATGGTGACCACAGTTGATAATACTGTATTGTATACTTGAAAGTTGCTAAAAGAATAGATCTTATGTGAGCATTCTCACCACATACACGCACACAGAACAGGTAACCACGTGAAGCGACAGATGTGTTAACCTTATTTGTAGTAATCATATCAAAATACGTGTATATATCAAATCATCACCATGTGAACTTCATCTTACAATTTTACTTGCCAGTGATACCTCCATAGAGCTGAAATAACACCACAAAGAAAATGAATATATGGTTATAAAGAAGTCATCATGTTGTGTACTTAAATAACAGAATTTTATTTGCCAATTATATGTCTATAACTGAGAAAAAATAAATAATAGGAGAACAAAGAAATAAAAGTGAGAATAAAATGAGTTGAATCTATCCAAAAGCCATTTGCTGATATTTTCAATGTCCTAATTCAGAAGGATCCATTCAGAATAGATACTTCTATTACATTACAGGATTAATGGAACATAACATCGTCCCTGAAAAAAAATTTTAATTAATATCACTCAATTCAGGGAATTGATTCAGCTTTTTATTATCTTCTCTCACTGTATAATAGAGGAAAGTTCAAGATTAGTATTTTACTCTTGATATAACAGCTAACATTTATTGAGCACTTACTATATCAAGGATTGTACTAAGTGCTTTTCAGCTTTAGCTCATTTAATCCTAAGAACTCTACTCAGTATCATTGTTATAGCCATTTTACAGATGGGAAAACAAAGTTTAAAACACAGACAGCTAATGTCCCAGAACTAGGAAATGGCAGAGAAGGAACTGCAAGCAACCTATGAAATGCCAATTTCAACCTCTGAATCAATGCACTGTAAAAATCTAGTGGCACAATAAACCTTGAATACGTTTGGATTGGAATGGTGATTTTTTACAGTTTGATCTTGGAAAGGATGAGCTGAGAATGGCCTGGCAACACCAGAAAAAAAAAAAAAAAGACTTTGAGTTGTTACAACATGCCTTTTATGTAGAAGACCTTGAAATGACCTTCCAGGCATCAGGGAAAATATTCGCTTTAACGGCGATTGAAGATATTTGAAAACTAACAAAATGAGAAAAGAAACAGTAAAAAACTGATTTGACTGCATAAGAATAATACTAATTAAAGCCATCTGTGTGTTTCCATCTACATGTATTATATGTGATATCAAATTGCACAGATTTTGTGCATTTATTACATATGTTTTATTTTATAGCAACAAGTTCTTCCCATTGGACCTCTCAGACTACACTCAAGTGCAGAGAAGTGTCACAGTATGGGCTTGGGTCCCATCCTCATCTGGGTCTGAAACCTGCTGCAACTTTTATTGGCTATGTGGCCTTGGACAAGCTATATAAATTCTCTAACCTCAGTTTTCTCACCTGTAAAATGGAGATACAAAAAGTGAAGGACACGTTTTAAATCTAGGGTTTAATACATGTAAAGCACATAGTGCTTTGCTAACTAATAGTTGTATCATTATAATGAGTAGTAAGCATGGCCATCTGATCAGTTGCGAAAACTTGAAACAGTTTTGCTTTTTTAATTAGAGGAAAGCATTATCCTCACCTCCGTCTATTCTGCTGCTGTGTATCTAATTTATAATCTCACCTTCCCGCTGCCCCCCACGCTGGGACTTCTATATCCTTCAGCAAATATAGTAACTTGCTAAGAGAGGAAAAGAGAATAAACAGAGCAGAGGGCTGGAATAACAGAAGAATGCGAATAAAAGGTGGAGGCTATTTTTAAGATTCTAAAACAACCTCCATTGACACACGGCAGAAATAGATCTGGCATTGTGAACAGAGAAGGGACTTTTCTTCGTGAAACTTCTGGAGTGAAAGGGCGAAACGTTTACAGCAATGAACTAGCCAGGGATGGTGAAGAAAAGACCTGTCCACTCCGCAGACAACACTCCTCTCTGGTCACACAGAAAAACCCAGTGCCCAAATACAACCACGCTGATTCACCATCAGAACAGCCAAGACATCTAAACTAGGAACACGTGAACCCAGAGGCATATTCTATGGGATTTTAAAAGACTGAACAGGGAGAACCAAGAGATACCACTCCAGGGCTTGATACTGGCCTTAAACATATGGTATTAAACATGTATAAATTGGAGAGAACAGAGACCATCAGCAAAGTGTGCTTGAATAAATTAAGAGCTCAGTAATCTGTGGGAAACTCTAATGTCTGATACTCCTTTTATTAAAGGGGAGGAGAAAGTAGGTCAAAAGATCTCAGCTTAGAAAGGAGAGCCGGCTGAGCATCTGAGCCTGTTGAGATAATAGAGGATGCTTCTGGGGGCCTAGAGGGCAGAGAAGCAGGGAATCCTCCCAAGAAGCTGAACTGGGTCTTCACGAAGCTGTCATTTGTGTTTAGAAGAGTATTTATGATGTTTGAGATTTATTATACAAAAAGAATATTGTCAATGGGTAGGTAGTTGGAGAAACACTTATCATTTACTCACTGTTTTTTCCTGGGAAAACTATTTAATCTTTATCACTTTAATTCATCTGTCAATTAATTCATCTGTCAATAAAATATAGGAAAAACTACGGCGTCACCCTGCATTTCAAAGATACGAGAACTGCACAAGAGGACCGCCCTCCATTAGGAGAGCCGCCACTCGGGCATGGATAAATTCTCCCGAGTCCGTGATGAAAATCTCTGTTCCGCCACAACCTCCTGTGGAGGAGGGAGGGGTGGGCCGTGAACTCTCATGTGGAAATTCAAAAAGGAAAAAAGAAAAAGAATGGGTGAGAGCACTCAGTGGCCTGGGGTACCAAAGGAATTTAAGACAAATGAAAAATACGAAAATACAACCCTTCTCCCCCCCCACCATGCTCCTTCTGACAGGCACCCAGGCAAGCTTCCACCTCCAAAGACTTCCTCTGAGACTCCTGTTCTTTCAGGGCAGGCCTCAGCACCTCTTGGGAAATTGGGCAATGTCACCATAACTGTCTGGCCACAAGGTCACTTCACTGTGCGTTTTTTCTTCCTCTTTACCCCCCTAGCCACCCTATTCCCTAGGTAGTTCCTGCCCTGCCCTACCGCAGCCCATTTGTTCTAGCACAGACTCCTGTGCCTTTCCTTGATAGTACTTAGCCCAAGTTCCAATTATATACTAGTTTACTAAAGTAATGGAGGCAGGATCCATGTCTCTGGGGTTCGTTACTATACTGTAGCTCCTAATACTGTTCGTGGCACATAGATGGCACACAATAATACATTTTAAATGGATGGATGAGCAAATGTCTGCCTGACCCCACTGACTGTCTCAGGGAACCTACTCATGGTCAGGGGCAGCCCGTACCACAGGGGGTTTGTTTATTGTCCCTAGGGCTTGGCGCGGAGGAGAAATGTACTTAGGAGTTGAGTGCCCCCAGAAGGACTACTCCCCTAGGAAACAAAGCAGCCACTTCTCTGGGAGGGTTCCTGTCCTCCACTGTGCCACTGTCCCTCCCCGGACTGCAAGAATAGGAATAAATCACCACTCTTCAAAAGGAACCTCCTCTCTTCAACTAACTCCTCCCTACTAGAAACACCAAGCATTTTCAGTGGTCCACTCCTTCCTGCCTGCCCCCATGCAGACAAACCCTGCAAAGGAGGCCAGCAGGCCGGCTCTCCTACTCCCCTGTGGTGGCAGGTCTTCTTCAGGTAAAAGGAAATGGCAATATGTTCAAATTAATTTTAAAAGGATTCTGTGGTTTGTAGTGATATCTAATAGAAAAAAATAATAAATGTTTTTCTAACCAAAATAATCCACCCCATATTAGTTCTGAGGTTCCTGGATGAGATGCTCTAAAGTAAATAGTCTCTTTCATGCTAACGTAGCAGTGGAGGTGAAATGCTCCCAACACTCACCTATGAAAACATAGGTATTTTATCCAGGTCCTGCTCTAGATCTTTATTTTCTAGATCTCCTTTATGTTCATCCCCAAGAAACATATTCACATTACCTAGGAAAAGATACAGAAGGTTGGCGTGAATTTTTCTAACTGACTTTGTCACCTATCGCATGGTTGCTTCTTCACCTGTTATATTTTCTGTTCAAATATATGAAATTCATTTTCGAGTTTCCCAATTTGGGCCTCAGATTTTGACATAATTTCTCAGCATGGAGAAAAAAAAAGAACAATTAAAATATGTGCTTGCTCACAGGTTATTCTGATCCTGAGAAAAGTATTTGCTTCTCTTTAATCCTCCCTTATTAAGTATACTTCTAAGAAGTGACTTCATGCATCTTGCAACACACCGCACCCTTTAAAGTGGAGGCTTCCATCAGAGCGCTGACTAAAACCCCCAGCTGCTTTGCATAATGCTCCCCTTATATTAGAAAGAAGATAGGCATCTGCCGGTGCCTCTTATCGTATCAGTTCCCAAAGGCACAAAGCATAACCTGCATGTTGTGGGCTCTCTATTAAAGCAGGAGAAGCCATCGCCATGTCATTTTAAACTGTTGTCAACTTTGCTTCTCTACTTACAAAGCCACCCGCCACCACCACGGAGGTCACCCAGGGCTCTTGACTCAGACCTGGATCACTCTCCCTCCGTGTTACTTCTGCACCTGTGGGAGAGCATCCTAGCAAAGAGGCTCCTGGGTGAATTCACCTCTTCTTCTCATTACCACTCTTCTCCAATATTAGTCGTCTTTTTTTTTAGTCTGAGAGAAATGTGTCTAGCAAAACTTCAAAGTTTTTTACTCGCTCCAAAAAAGCTCGTAGAACAAGGATGTCAACCTGGATTAAGAACATATTCAATCAAATGCAAGTTACACGATTTTTCATTTCTTTTACCCAACTTTAGCTAGGAAAAATACCAGGAGGGGCTACAAAAAGAATGAAGATTATACTGAGACGTTTGCTGGAATTCCACAATTCTTTGTTATTTTTCCCTTAATCTGGCTACTTCTCAAATATCCTTTACTAGTTCCTCTCTTTGACTCCTTTTTTTAAATATATTTTTTAAATAGCTAATGCTGGGGCGCCTGGGTGGCACAGCGGTTGGGCGTCTGCCTTCGGCTCAGGGCGTGATCCCGGCGTTGTGGGATCGAGCCCCACATCAGGCTCTTCCGCTATGAGCCTGCTTCTTCCTCTCCCACTCCCCCTGCTTGTGTTCCCTCTCTCACTGGCTGTCTCTTATCTCTGTCGAATAAATAAATAAAATCTTAAAAATAAATAAATAAATAAATAAATAGCTAATGCTGTTAAATTGAGACAAATTTACATACCATAAACTTGACATGTTTTAAGTGCCCAATTCAGTGATTTTTGGGTAAATTTAAAGTCACACAACTACGCTACCACAATCCAGTTTTGGAACATTTCCATCACTTCAAAAAGGTCCCTTGTGTGCATTTCTTTCTTAGCCAGGAGCTTAGTCTTGGACCACTGCTCTTTATACTCACATCCTAGATGATCTCATCTGGTCTCCACATTTTAAATACCAGATGTATACTGATGATTCCCAAATCTATATCCCCACCCTGAACCTCTCCCCTAAACTCCAGACTCATCTCCTCTTAGATGTCTAATAGGCATCTCAAACTCAGCATGCCCAAAACTGAGTTTTGATCTTTCACTAAAACTGCTCCTCCCACAATCCTAGCCAGTTAATAGTAATTCTTTATTTCAGTTGCCCATGCCAAAACCCTGGAAGCCATCCTGACGCCTTTCTTTCTTCACACCCCAACAGCCAATCCACCAAGAAATCCTGTTGGCCCTACCTGTAAAATACAACCAGAATCCAGCTACTTCTCATGCCAACTCTGCTAGCAGTTGGGTCCAAGCAACCACATCTGCCCCTCCCCCGCCCCGGATTACTGCCACAGCCCCATTACTGCTTTCCTGCCCCTGTACTTCCTCCCTACTTTCTATCCTCTACGCAAGAGCCAGACTGTGTCACAACTCCACTCAAAAACCCTGCGATGGCTTCCTATCTCACATAGAACAAAAGCCAATACCCTGACAATGGCTCATTGTCCACTCACCTCAACTGCTGGTGCCATTCCCCTTGTTCACTCTGCTTCAGTTTCACTGGAGTCCTTGCTCTTCCTCAAACACATCTGGCTCAGAACTTTGGCACTGACTGTTCTTTCTGCCTGCAAGACTCTTCCCCAGGAAGCTGTTTGCCTAATTTCTTTATCTCCTGGAAGTCTTTCCTCAGGTCTTACTTCTCAGGGAGGCCTATCTCCATCACCCTGTTTAATACCATAGACTCCCCCCTGTACTCTCAATCCTCCTTACCTTATTCTGCTTTTTCTCATTGCATAGCATTTTCCACTCTTTAACTTGATACGCTGCTCTTAAATTTAATAGGAAAAAGCAAAGGGCAAAGAAGAGCCAAGATAATTTTGAAGGAGAATGAGGAAAGAAACTACCCTCATCAGATATAAAACTTACTATAAAGCTGCAGTCATTAAAAGGGTACAGCAATGGTGCAGAGATGGAAAAAATGGGACCAATCAAATAGGATAAAGGGCCCAGAAATAAACCCATGTCTACATAGGAACTTGGAATATGACATTTTAGCATCACAAATCATTGAGAAAGAAAAGATTATTTAATAACTTGTGTCAGGACAATTGGCTTTCTGTTTGGAAAAAGATAAAATTAGATGTCTATTTTACATCATACACAAAGTAGACTCCAGAGGGCTAAATACAAAAACAAAAACTCCCAAACCTTAGAATAAAACATAGGAGAATATATTTAGGACAGTCTGGAAGTGAAAGTTTTCTCAACAAGACAAAAAATGCACAACCATAATAAAACTCAAAGGCAACCTATGGAATGGGAGAAGATATCTGCAAATGACATATCCAAAAAAGGGTTAGTATCCAAAATATATAAAGAACTTATACAACTCCCCACCTAAAAAACAAAAAATCCAATTAAAAGGTGGGCAGAAGACATGAGCAGACATTTCTCCAAAGAAGGCATACAGATGGCCAAAGACACATGAAAAGATGCTCAACACCACTCATCATCAGGTAAATGCAAATCAAAACTACAATGAGATATCACCTTACCCCTGTCAGAATGGCTAAAATCAACAGCACAAGAAACAACAGGTTTTGTCAAGGATGTGATGAAAAAGGAACACTCATGCATTGTAGGTGGGAATGCAAACTGTGCAGCCACTGTGGAAAACAACACAGAGGTTCCTCAAAAAGTTAAAAATAGAACTACCCTATGATCACTATGCACTACTGCATATTTATCCAAAGAATACAAGAACACTAACTGAAAGGGATACATGCACCCCTATGTTTATAGCAGCATTATTTACAATAGCTGAGATATACTAACAGCCCAAGTGTCCACTGATTGATGAATTGATAAAAGAGAGGTGGTGTGTATATATACATATATATATATGTATATATACACAGAGAGAGAGAGAGAGAGAGAGAGAGAGAGAAAGGTGGTGCATATATATAATGGAACATTACTCCGCCATAAAAAAGAATGAAATCTTGCCATTTGTAAGGACATGGATAGAGCTAGAGAGTATAATGCTGAGCAAAATAAGTCAGTCAGAGAAAGACAAATACCATACGATTTCACTCATATGTGGAATTTAAGAAACAAAACAGAGGATAGTAGGCAAAGGGAGGGAAAAATAAAATAAGATGAAATCAGAGAGCTAAACAAACCATAAGAGACTCTTAAGTGTAGGAAACAAATTGAGGGTTGCTAGAGCAGAGGTGGGTGGGGGAATGGGGTAACTGGATGATGGGCATTAAGGAGGGCACTCGATGTAATGAGCACTGGGTGTTATATGCAACTGATGAATCAGTAAACTCTACCTCTGAAACTAATGATACACTATATGTTAATTAATTGAATTTAAATAAAATAAAATAAAATTTAGGGGCATCTGGGCGGCCCAGTCAGTTAAGTGTTTGCCTCTTGATTTTGGCTGGGATCATGATCTCAGGGTCATGAGATCGACCCCATGACCAGCTCCGTGCTGGGTGTGGAGCCTGCTTGGGATTCTCTCTGTTCCACTCCCTCTGCCCCTCCCCCGCCCCACGCTCGTGCATGCTCTCTAAATAAATAAATAAATAGAATGTAAATGTTGATATATATGAATAGGCAATTAATTTACAGAAGAGGAAATTTATGAACATATGAAATATGTTCAATCTTACTAAATGATATGTAATTAAAATGATAATGATCTTTAACTGGCTCCACATAAAATAAATAATGCAAAGTGTAACTCATAAAGATGTAGGGGGAAATGAAACTTATACACCATGATGGGGTATATAAATTGGTCTAACTACTTAGGAGAGCAATTTGGCAATATCTAATAAAGCTGAAAATGTATGTATGGTACGACCTAATAGGTTCATTTTTAGAAATGTACCTGGAGAAACTTTCATATATACACACAAAATTTCATACAAGCATGTTCATTGCAGGTTTGCTTGTGATTGCAAAAAATAATGGGAAATAATTTAAATGGCCATCAACAAGAGAATATATACATAAATTATGATATCACATGCATTAAATTCATGGTAACAATAAATTTCAAAAACATCACTGTGAATTTTTTAAAAAAACAATGCACAAAGCCATATATTGAATAGAATATTCATTGTATTAATTTTTATAATAATATATTACTTATAAATACATCTAAAAATGTAAGCCACGCACATGGAAAAAATACATAAGCTTTGTAGATCACAGAAACAGACACAGTCTTCCTCCCCTCCTAGAAATCCACTCCCCCTTATACTATTTACCACTGCTTCCACCAAGAAGCAAGGTCTACTTCCCCATCTCTTCATTCTGGTGTCTTTGTGACACTCACTTTCACCAACAGATTGGAGTGGAAGCAATGTTTTGCCAGAGACCCTACAAATTTCCGTTCCACTTTCCCTCTTAGAACCTCTCTGTTACCTTGTGAATAAGCCTGAGCTAAGCTGATGAATAATGAGCAACCCATGGCCAGCCAATCTGGTTGATTCAGCCTACAATCAGCTAGCCACCAGGCACATGATTAAGACCATATCACAACAAGCCAGCTCCCTGTTGACCTGCCAGTTGACCATAGACACATGAGCAAGCCTCACTAAGATCAGCCCGTCCTATCTCCTATTAGTAGAACCACCCAGCTGACCTGTAGACTCATGAGCAATAATAACTAGTTGTTGTGTTAAGCCACTAAGTATTTGCAGTAATTTTTACACACAGCAATAGTTTAAGTGCTGCATACACCATCTTCAAGACAATGACCTCTTAGGAGAAAGGGAAAGAAAGAGTATTAAGGAGAGACAGACACCTTTACCTTTTACATTGAACTTCTTAAGGATTTAAAAGTCCTCAAATCCTGTGTAAAATCTGGATTGCAGTAACTTGAGAGTCTGTTATATTTTTTTCAGAATTACTCGGAATGCTTGAAATGTTGCCTAATTTGTTTAAAGAAGCATGCTACTATTCTTTCAATTTTTGACATATTCATCTGAATAGAGTAGAACAAGACATAACTACAAGATTTGTTTCATCACAGGGATCTCATGTAGACTGGCTACACAGAAACATGGAGATACTAAACCTTGACTTATGTTCCTGACCTCATGAGCTACCATGACTCAGACTTACTAAATATTATGATCACACCTCATTCTGTGGTAGCATATAAACAAGAGCTATGAGAAAAATATCAAACCCTCAATTAATCAAAACTCAAGAGAACATTTTCTTTCGTGAAAAAAGAAATCTATTTTTGGGAGGAAACTAAGACAAAATGTTATCAAAGATATTCCTTGATTTTCAGATTAAGTGCCAGCATCAGCACTGAGTCAACCTAATCTTCTCATGTTCAATATTAAGATAGGAGAGTAGCTGTACACTTCTGAGAAATATTTTCATCAAAGGCTGAGATAAAAATGGGCTTCTATTTGATCTTCATTTTACCAAAAAATTAATTTCACTGTGCATCCCATCTAGCCATGCTCCTTTTATTGAAAGAGTTGTTTCTTTCTTTTCTTTTTTTTTTTTTTCCTGGTTCTTGCTAAAATTTAAGTTTCACAAACACAGGCATATTTGTTGAATCACAGGGAAGAGGGTTTTGGTGAAAACGAAAGAATGCATGTGAAGCCCTCACAGTTGACCATGGGCATTGCTTAGCTAAATGTAAGAGTGAGTTCACCTATAGCCAATATAAGTATCTGGAAGATGTGAACTTCTGCATTGACTTCCGTCAGGTGTAAATTTTTGAAAACTTTGGATAAAGTTAATTATAAGAAAAAAAATAGAGTTGTTTATTTCAATTTTGCTGCAATATAATTCCAAGATTAAAAAATTTAACACTGTAAAAGGATTGGGAGAAGGTATTATAAAGAATCTATGCAAAACTAGATCTATCCATTGTGTGTCAACTATATACAAAACAAAAAATAAAAATAAAAAATAAAAATCTTTACTATTATTTAAAAAAAAAAAAACAGACCCATCCATAAATCCCAAGTCCCTAGTGCACCCTGCTTAACAAGTTCACTAATCTTTACATGCCAAGAGATTTCTAAGGAGCTAATGTCCATGGTTTTGATAGGATCCTTTCACCCTAAACCCCACAATCTAATTAAATGAAGAACTCAGTCTGTACCTAACACGTTGTTTGAAAACATAGCAAGAAATGACCAATCTCTCTGCCATTTAGAGTCAGGAATACAAACACTTTGTTTACATGGATAGTAATGGATAGAGTGAAACTAACATCATTCCAGATGGCAAGAGATGAGAAAAGGCATTTGTGGCCAAAAGACAAGGTCAAAGGAAGGGATTTGGAAGAACCTGAGGTGAGACAAGCTGACAAAACAAAGTAGGAAGTGTATGCTCTGTGGCGAATCAAGTCACATATGAACCAGGTCAGCAGAATAAATCAAGGCTACCCAGAGCAGAAAACAAATCAATCTCATTTATAAACAGAGTTGTAGGACTAACCATTTCTAATCTACTTATCTATTAAATAGATTAAATGCCCTCTTCTCTTTCTGCTTCTACTGTCCATAAGTGTTTATGATACAGTTTGTTATCAGCTTTTTAGGTTTAATTTCTAATAAAGAATGACCATAGAGCCTCAAGAATAGTAAGTCTGAAGGCCAATCTGAAGAGTGAATCAAATAGCACAATCTCCTATCTCAATATTTGAGAAAACAAAAATCAAAAATATGTATCAATAATACTTAAAATGTGAATAGAGCTTACTGTGCATTATCTGGCATTATTCTAAGGACTTTATACATATCGACTCCTTTGATAATATCTTTGTGAAAACCAATCCTACCATCACCCCCATTTTACAGGTGTAGAAACTAAAGCACAGATCCTACATAGTAATTGGTAGACCTGAGATTTGATCCCAAGCAGTCTAAATCCAGAGCTTGTATCTTTAACCACCATACTACCCTGCTCTCAAATAGACAAAACAGGCATGTAAGCAATTTGAAAGGAAGAAGGAAGAAAAAAAAAAAAGCCCTCAGGTACCAGACAAGGAAAGAGTTTAAGCTTATGTCTTAAACTTTGAAAAGATAAATCTAAAAAAAAAAAAGAAAAAAAGAAATAAAAGGAATTGAGAGTGTCTACTAGCCCTGTTTTTAGTTATCAGAAACAATTCTGAATATTTTGAGTCAAACAAATCCAGAAAATTCTTGCTAACCCCTCCCTCCTCTCTCCCCACCCCTCACCCCCAAAATTTAGAGCCACATGAACCAAAAGAGTGCATAGGCTTGGTTAACAGTCCAGGTCTTTACCATTTTCCAGGACTCCAATAAAGAAATGGAAACTGAACTAATGCCTGAAAGAATCTGTCCAAGAATAAAATGCACTCCCAACCAGTTGAACTGATCTTTAGTATAGAATATTTAACAAAATCTCAGATGAGAGAACGGGGCCCAGGTCTTCAGATAAAGACTGCACATAGTTCCAATCTCACTATGTAGCTCATAAACCATATTCTAAATGAAGAGAAACAAATCTCAGATGAGATGGAAAGTGTCCAGAAGAATGCACCTACGTCAGAGCAAACTAAAGTTCAGTCCACATTGAAAGGTAAAAATTCTTGACTTAGCAATGACAAAACATACACACACAGAGGATCAAAAAATAAGATTCAAAAATGATTTGTTGAGTTAAGAAAGCTAATTGAGCACCAAATCCTCACCACTGGAGTAAGAGTCTATAAACTATGACCCCTGGAACAAATCCAGGACACCACTTATTTTTTAAAACTTTATTGGAACGTGTATTGCCTATGGTTGTATTTACTGGAACATGCATTGTCTCAACAGCAGAACTGAGTAATTACAGCAGAAATCACATGGCCCACCAAGTGTTAAATATTTACCAAGGGGCCCTTTGCAGAAAAAGTTTCCCAACACCTGCGTTAGAAAATTAATACATCACAAAAAGCTGGCCCTCCTGTCCTGAGCTCTTCTACCCCACCTCTGTGCTTCTGCTTTCTGGTTACAACCTGACACTGAAGGCACACTAATGTAAATGCAGTATGAGTTGGTGGCTCGCACTTCCGGCCTTCAAACCCAGCCCCTGAGAACTACCATAATTACATGCTTTGAAAAACGTATACTTCGCACCCCCAACTTCAGCCAAGCATCTCTGATAGTATACAACGGCAACATCCAACATTTGTTTAGCACTATGGACTAGGTACTACTGTGCTTTCATAAAATGGGGGAAAAATGATAAAGGTGGAATACAAATAAATAAAATTTAGGTGATACTACCTCAATGGATAATACTCCCTATTGTATAATAATCCTCTTTTATTGATCAATCTAAAAATGAGAAAATGAGGAAGCAGAAAAATTAGGCTCCAAGTTTACAACACTTTATTCTGCTTCTTTAAATATGTTTTTTTTTTTAAAGATTTTATTTATTTATTTGACAGAGAGAGAGACAGCCAGCGAGAGAGGGAACACAAGCGGGGGGAGTGACACTTTATTCTGCTTCTTTAAATATGTTTTTTTTTTTAAAGGGCTCGATCCCATAACGGCAGGATCACGCCCTGAGCCGAAGGCAGACGCTTAACCGCTGTGCCACCCAGGCGCCCCTCTTTAAATATGTTTTGATGGAAGCATCTTTGTAGTAAACATTTTAGTGATTCATTTACATTATTAATGTTCAGGAAAAAATATCAGGCTGCAACCCTGATTATTGAAGATTTAAAATTCTTTCAAAAGGTTATAAAGCACAGTGCACAATTATATGTTACTACTTTAACCTTGCTTAGAAATAAATAGAAAGCACATTTTATTCTCACTGGCCAGTGGATGGAAATGTACAACTTTGAGGAAAATATCCCACTGAACTAGCCTACTATTGCCTCTTTAAACCCCCAATTCAAGCTTTCACAACTCTGCTGCGTGTTTCTTATTACTGAACAGATTTTAAGTTTACTTATTTGAAAATAATCATAAAGTCTCATATAGAAAGTAAATTTTGTTCAGAAATAAAATTTCTCAATAGGCACATAAGTCGTTGTAATATTGTCACTATTCTGTATGTTCTCTATGATCACTACATTTTGATTTTAATTGCATTCAAGCATTAAAATGATAGAATATACTTAGACGTTGTTAACTAATCAAACATTTCATCATTTACTCTTCAAATATTTATCCAACCCAAACCATGCTCTCCAGGCCCTTGGACAAGGTGCTGGAGACCCTAATGAATGAGCCCCAGGATTTCTGGAATTAAAGTCATGACTACAGATGAGCTAGTCCGAGATGGATATGTAAAACAGGAGTGGCGAAAAATTTTCTTCTCATGTGAACTCTGATCATTTGGTAGTTTCCTGAAGCATTTTTAAGAATTCTAGGATAACATCATGGATGAGAGAAAATTGCCAAAATAATTTCACAGTGTCTGCTATTGGGCACATATGATTTGGTTCATACTGTATGTTCATGATTTCTTTCTGCAGAAAAAAAAAGGACCAAGTATGGAATACTGGATATTGATATTTATGATATGAGTGAAAGAAAGGAAAAAAGCAGCAGAGAACTATTCCACAGCAATAGCAACATCAAAGATGCTGAAAGAAAGAGAGTATACAGGAGGAAGTAGACGATAGTGTCAAATGTCAAATTCCTTGAAGAAGGACCTTTGGCAAATTGTAATTCCTAGTGACTTTCCTGAAAGCAGTTTCAGGAGAGTGAAGGAGTAGACACTTAAGAACAGAGGCTAAAAAAATAAGGACGTGGATACAATCAACATTTTTCTAGAAATCTCAGATTCCTCACACTTCACGCTGCTCCTTAATATATAAAAATGCGTATTTGGTTCTGGGATGATTTCTTTATTCACAACTATCTACCCTGAAATTGCAACATCTAGGCCGTGTTCATCTGGTATATCCAAATCTCCACGATACCACTTTTCTTTATAAACACATAATTCTAAAAGTCTGTCTTATGCCATTCTGATACTACACTCATACACCTACTTTGCCTTTTTTGGTAATTTTTTTACTTCTATTTTTGCTAAATATCATCTTCTGTTTCAATATACAAAATATGCCATTACTTTACAATATTTACAACTCCCAGAATATCAGATTAACTCTCTTCAACTGAAGTTCAATAATGAGTTTTGGGTCTCCAATATCTAATTTATTAATCAATATTTTAGGTTTTTTAAAATCCTTTTACAATACATATAAATCCTGAATTGGGCTCGGGAACTGCAGTGTAATTAATTCACTAAGGAATACTTAATCCAAGTCATACTGCAATGCAAAAGGAGAAATAAACATGATTTCTCAATGTGAATATTCACTAAAATTGTAGACAATTTTGAACACAATTTATAAGAGTCGCACTGCCAAACATATAATAGGATGAGTACAGCCAAACCCAAAAGCATGTCCATGGCCAATTTGCCACACCTCAGTGGTGAGAATCTTGAAATACCAGTGTTTCCACTCACACATCAAGGCTTGTTCTAGGGAAAGGATTGAACATAATGTTTCAGGTTAATCTAATTTTCCCACACTTTTGTACATATGAAGCCAAAAAAACAAAAATTAAATCAGTAGTCAGAGAAATTAAAAGAAGCTGAGTTGGATGGAAATAACCATGAACAGAGAGCTTAGAGTTCTGACCTAGTCTAGTCTCTACTCTGAAGCTGATGAAAATGATTGACTTGCCTGGTTCATAGTTTTCACATGTAAAAAATGAGGGAGTAGAGCTAGATGATCTCTAAGGTTCTTTCCTGTTCTGATACCCTAGGCCACTGTGAGTCTACAAGGATAGAAAAAGCAGAGTAAGATACTAAGAGAAATCACAACACTGAAGATCAGCCTCAAATTCAGAAGAGCCCCGTTTTAAAGATTAGGTTCGTACTTAGGACATTTAGGAAAACTGCATTTAAGTTCACTCAGAAACAAATACTGGGCAGTCTTTGGGGTATTTCTTAAGCTGCAGGGCTATTTTGAAGGTAAACTATAGTCAACTGAAATGTGCCTGTATAATCAAATCATCCTTGTACAAGTAAGGAAGAAGGAAATGCCAGTCCATTACATCATGAGTCATTAAGTGAGTCACCTCAGCTATGTCAATAGCTTGTGTAACAAGAAAAAAAAATCCGTTGTTGTTAAATATTAGGGTAAGACTTGTGACGCACAGTCTAAGAGTCAAGATCGCAACTTTGTTGTGGCACATGCAAACTCCCGGCTCATTACTTCATGATTATACCTTATTACATTAAAAATATGTTTTCCTTTTATTTGTATGTCTGATAAATATTAAGGCTTCATTTGGGGGTGGTTCGCAAACCTACAGCAGTCTAAAACAGTCTAGTAAAAAGTTCATTCTATCAAGCCAGTCATAATACATTCCCTACCTGAATGTTAAAAGAAATCTTTTATCTTCATTCTTAAAGACCAGTCTAAAAAGGTTAATCATACGAAAGATGTAAGGTCAAACCACTTGGTTTTTTAGAATCACCAGGTGAAATTCAGTTCTGAACGGATATATCAAGTTGCAGTTTACACTGACCAAAAAGGTTGAAAGAGTACCTCACCATATTTGCCATTTAAGTAGTAATCATCATTCAGCTTTTACTATGTTTCAATTGCACCTAGCATTTCACATAAATTATCTCATATAATCCTCACAGTAATTTGGGGAGTAAATATCATTATCCTTATTTCACAGATGAGGGAACAAAGGCTTAAGGAAATGGAATGTCAAAGTGGCAAAGCCAGGCTTTGAAGTCACTTCTCTTAACCTCTGTGGAAGTGTCACAGATAGGTGTGCAGTTGTTGAATTCAGGTGAATAAAAACTTGCTTGTTCTTGCAAAATCAAGACAAGTGAAATTCTACTTACCTGGTGGCACTTTGGAATATCCATCAGGCACTCAATACATGTTTAGTGATTGACAGCTGATTGATCAAGCCTGGAATTCTATGAGATCATCACCAAAGATGAGGAGAGTTTGGTTGTGATGGCAATTGGGTCAGACAGGCAGAGAAGGTGTCATGATCCTTGTCTTACAAGAGCATTTATAGGGGCTCCTGGGTGGCTCAGTTAGTTAAGCGTCTGCCTTTGGCTCAAGTCATGATTCCAGGGTCATTGCTCAAACCCCACATTGGGCTCCCTGCTCAGCTGGGTGTCTGCTTCTCACTCTCTCTCTCCCTCTGCCTCTCCCCCCAGCTTGTGCTCTCTCTCACTCACTCTCTCTCTCTCTCAAGTAAATAAGTAAAATCTTTAAAAGAAAAAAAAAAAAAGAGCATTTACAGAAAGAAGCACAGACACAAACACAGGTCTTCCAAAACCAAGTCCAGTGTTCTTGCCACAGCCCCATGCAACCTTCCCGAACAGGGTGCTCTATCTAATTCAGTGAAGGCCATTTACCTGTTTTAGTTTGTTGCTTAGATTCTTAATGATGTACCAAGACTATCTGGGACTTTCTTCCAATCCCAAATATCCTATTAAGTTATATTTTTGTGACTTTGAATATAGCCATGAACTAGATGCAGCACCACTCTCCTACCTGGCGGAGATGAACTAAACCCTCCTACCCACAGAACCTAGAAGTGACAAAGTGTTTGCACACGATAAGGTAGTGATGTTATTAGTGCTTCAATATGACAGAAGGAGATGGTTATTCACAATGAGGCCTTGGAGTCTTTGCAAGGAATTCTGTAAACGTTTGCTTAGTAAGTAAGTGAATAAACACAACCATAGTGACCACTTACAGTTTGGCCAGTGGTCTCCAGGTTAGGCAGTACAAATCCCAAAGGGTATATCATATGATCCAGGAGGTTATGAGAAGCAAATATTAAAATTTTTACATAAAATTTTATCATCTTTTTAAAATTTCTATTTTGTATTACAATGCATATGATATTTAACTTGGTGGTACATGTAAATAATTTATGAATAAATGTATAAATATAAACACATAAACATTAGTATTACATACATAGGTCTTAGTAATGGCGGTACATAATAAAAAAATTCTGGGGGCGCCTGGGTGGCACAGCGGTTAAGCGTCTGCCTTCGGCTCAGGGCGTAATCCCGGCGTTATGGGATCGAGCCCCACATCAGGCTCTTCCACTATGAGCCTGCTTCTTCCTCTCCCACTCCCCCTGCTTGTGTTCCCTCTCTCGCTGGCTGTCTCTATCTCTGTCGAATAAATAAATAAAATCTTTAAAAAAAAAAAATTCTGGAAACTTTTGATTAAGATCAGTTCAGCTGCCTTGCCCTCTGTGAGCCCCAGAAGGCCTCCAAAACACCACCTGTAGTGGTTTTCAAATTTTAGTGGGCATAAGAATCATTTGGGTTGCTTGTTAAGAATACAGATTACAGGGTTTCATCCCTATATATGCTGACTCAGGAGATCTGAGGAAGGATCTGCATTTTTAACAAACAACCAGGTAATTCTGTGGCAAGTGGTCACAGGGGAAACACTACCTCACACGGCTGCAGGGTACTGGGGAATCGACCCCTCCCCCACAATCAACTTCCAGATACTTCAGTGTAGTTTTTTTTTTTAAGATTTTTTATTTATTTATTTGAGAGAGAGAGAAGGAGAGAGAGAGAGCGCACAAAGCAGGTGAGGAGCAGAGGGAGAGGGAGAAGCAGCCTCTCTGCTGAGCAGGGAGCCTGACTGGGGCTGGATCCCAGGACCTCGGGATCATGACCTGAGCCGAAGGCAAACACTTAACCAACTGAGCCACCCAGGCGCCCACTTCAATGTAGTTTTGAGAACCAAGGGGATCGAAGTTCTTCCAGGTAGGAATAAGTGCATATTTATTGCGAGCTTAATGTCTTGAAGAAAAAATATAATGACAACGATAATAATAGTAACAATAATAGAATCAGCTACCACTGATTGAGTTTAGCGTAGGGTTATTTCTAATCATCACAATAATCCCACAAGGTTGCTATCAACAGCCTCACTTGACAGAGGAGAGATGGGT
Organism: Ailuropoda melanoleuca; assembly: GCF_002007445.2. Taxonomy (NCBI): domain Eukaryota; kingdom Metazoa; phylum Chordata; class Mammalia; order Carnivora; family Ursidae; genus Ailuropoda; species Ailuropoda melanoleuca. The sequence goes on from NC_048225.1 coordinate 84,560,734, forward strand.
CTCAACAAGGTTAAGCAGGTTACCCAGGATTTTCCTTTACTTTTTCTGAAAATTTGGAGGCCTACCAGAAGAAACTTCGTTTACAATTTCCCAACAACACACTGTCCCACCTGTGTGGGGAACAATTAGGCTTATGATCTTGATCCTTTTTCTGCAAATTCACATGATTCAAAGGTTGTTAAAAACCACATTTCCATGTCTTCATTGCCAGTCTCTATTTTGTCTTTGTTCACTGTGAATGATGATCCACTTCTGTCACATTAACGCACTAATAACATTAGTACCATCATGTGTAAACATTTTGTTATGAGCTTGAAAAGCCCACAGATGGTTTATCTATAGTCTCCCGTATAATCTACCCACAAACAGAAGTCAAAGAAGAAGACTCTTTTAAATAAAAACACTCAAATATTTATGTAGAATTTTATTTCTCATGCCCTCATCTTTAAAATGAAAGGTTTGAGGCGCCTGGGTGGCACAGCAGTTAAGCGTCTGCCTTCGGCTCAGGGCGTGATCCCAGCGTTATGGGATCGAGCCCCACATCAGGCTCCTCCGCTATGAGCCTGCTTCTTCCTCTCCCACTCCCCCTGCTTGTGTTCCCTCTCTCGCTGGCTGTCTCTCTCTCTGTCAAATAAATAAAATCTTTAAAAAAAAAAAAACGAAAGGGCTAAACACTTGCTCAAATCCTTCTATCCCAAATGTTAAAAAAAAAAAAAAAGTATAATTTACCACTGCTTTCAGCAATGCATAACAGTCATTTATTTAAAAGACATCTCCTAATTTCAGTGCCATAGCCACCTCCTGCCTTCCGTATCTTCCAGTGTGGACTCATTTTCTTCCCAAGTCAAAGCAAGTTAGACAGTCACCCTAGGAAATACATCCTGGGAAAGCCACTATATAGTGGTTGTTAGAGGTATGAAGATATGAAGCAATTTAGTGGTACCAAGAATCTGTAAATCTCAAAAGTCCAATTCCAAAAGCTACACTAATTACAGTCCTACCTTCTCTCTCAGATTGCTCACTTTGAGGGAAGCTATCTAGCTGCCTTACCATGAAGACACTCAAGTAGGTCCACAGCCAGGTTGAAGGCAAACAGAAGGAACTAAGGCCTCCAGCCAATAGTCATATATACACCTCATGTGAATGAGCCACCTTGAGCCAATGATGCACAACTCAGAAGAAGACCCTGGAGCCCCCATTCAAGCCTTCAGATGATTGCAGCTCTAGCTGACCCTTAGGCTACAACCTCATGAAAGATCCTAGGCCAGAAATACCCAGCTAAGCCACTCTCAAATTTCTATCCCTCAGAAATCATGTGAGATAGTGATGTTTGTTGTGTTGATCTTAAACACACACACACACACACACACACACACACACACACACCAGCAATAACACTACTAGGACTTGCCCCTGAAATAGAATGCCCAAACCACCCCCTCAGAGATTTGCCCTGGAACGAAATCTGTCCTGGACACCAAAACAATGTTTTATAGCTGTGTCTTGTTGACTCCTGTCCCTATTTCATCAATCCCCAAATGGTTATCAAGAACTAACATACCTCTTCCTTATCACTGCCCTCCTGGATCTAATCAGGAGGAGAATGGTAAGTGCTGGGGCAGCGGTGGGTCTGGTTTTTAACCATAAACTCATTGTTGAGTGTTGGCATCTCATATCAAATCATTCTGGCCCTGTTCTCTTCACCAAGCTTATACTAAGTGGCCTACAGCTACATGGAATCTACCCACAATAAAGACAGTGTGACCACTGATTTCTAGCCTCTAGGAGATTCTTAGAGTCTGCAAGGAATTTAGGTTGGCCTGTGTGGTCTGTTGGTGTGGCATTCATACTATTGGGCCGTTGTTTCTATCCTACTCTGTTGAGATTTCTAGGAATTTACACAAATAGGTGCCAAAGATGAACTATGTATTTCATTTTGGCCCAAAAGGAAGCAAAAAGGATTCTAATTATTCAAACAAGGAATCTGTGAATCCTTGGACCTTAATGATACCTCTTTGTGACTGTAAATATAAGCAGTAAGTTCTTTGGCTGGTCCAGGATGCCAGGGTAATAAGATCAATATCAGCCTTGTTTTCACTTGCTCCATATGGGCCTGGAGGCATAGCCTCACCACAAAGTTCATTCTCAGACTTCAAAGCATATCCTGTTGTGAAGAAGTGATGCCTTTGGAACTGAAGAATGAAACTAAATATATACTAGTATATAACGATGGTTGGAAAGACTTTTTTTTAAACTTCCTTGTCTAGGTTTTTCAAATCATAGGTTTTCACTTTGAAATGTGTGCTGCCCACATGAAATGACCCCGATACAACCTAGTTGCTTTTTCAATAGGGAATTCTCCTATTTTACTGTCCTTCATCTTAATTTTCACTGAGCTTCAAAAATATGAGTATTTAGTGATTCGTTATCATTTAATTTCCTAAACAAAAGGCAGAGTAGGAAATAACTTTTGTTGTTTTTAGATTTTAATGGTTATGTTTCTTTATGCCACAGAACTTTCTTTTTTTTTTAATATTTTATTATTATATTATGTTAGTCACCATACAGTACATCCCCGGATTCCGATGCAAAGTTCGATGCTTCATTAGGTTGCGTATAACACCCAGTGCACCATGCAATACGTGCCCTCCTTACTACCCATCACCAGTCTATCCCATTCCCCCACCCCCCTCCCCTCTGAAGTCTTCAGTTTGTTTCTCATAGTCCATAGTCTCTCATGTTTCATTCCCCCTTCTGATTACCCCCCCTTTCTTTATCCCTTTCTTCCCCTACCGATCATCCTAGTTCTTATGTTCCATAGATGAGAGAAATCATATGATAATTGTCTTTCTCTGCTTGACTTATTTCACTTAGCATTATCTCCTCCAGTGCCGTCCATGTTGCAGCAAATGTTGAGAATTCGTTCTTTCTGATAGCTGAGTAATATTCCATTGTATATATGGACCACAGCTTCTTAATCCAGTCATCTGTTGAAGGGCATCTCGGCTCCTTCCATGATTTGGATTGTGGACAATGCTGCTATGAACATTGGGGTGCATATGGCCCTCCTCTTCACTACGTCTGTATCTTTGGGGTAAACACCCAGCAGTGCAATGGCGGGATCATAGGGTAGCTCAATTTTCAACTTTTTAAGGGACCTCCACACTGTTTTCCACAGTGGCTGTACCAACTTGCATTCCCACCAACAATGTAGGAGGGATCCCCTTTCTCCACATCCTCTCCAACAATTGTTGTTTCTTGCCTTGTCTATCTTTGCCATTCTAACTGGCGTAAGGTGGTATCTCAGTGTGGTTTTGATTTGAATTTCCCTGATGGCTAATGATTTTGAACATTTTTTCATGTGTCTGTTAGCCATTTGTATGTCATCACCGGAAAAGTGTCTGTTCATATCTTCTGCCCATTTTTTGATTTGTTTATTTGTTTCTCGTGTATTGAGTTTGAGAAGTTCTTTGTAGATCTTGGATACCAGTCCTTTATCTGTAGAGTCCTTTGCAAATATATTCTCCCATTCCGTGGGCCACAGAACTTTCTTAACTGCTGGCAATGCAACGTAGAGAAGCCGTGTTGGTCCCTCCTTATCGGGCTACTGGTGCCCATCTATACCACTCCAAACAGATCCACGTTGAACCATTCTGCCACTACCCAGCTATCAGACACTGTCCCTCAATTTCTCTAATATTGGAAGTTTTGGACTACACGGTGTTTAAGTTTCCTTTCCATGGTAATATTCTGTAAACCCTCCCCCAAAAAAGTTTGTTTGTTTTTTTAAAAAGAAAATCTTGTTAAAAATTAACCTTGCAGTTACAGTTATAAAACTTAGGTTGAATAAAAATAGTCTTGCCCAAGATACTTCTAGATAAACTTCCAACATGCCCTTTGATTGTGTGCTTTCAGAGAACACAGCCTCTCCCTTCCACCCTCTGAATCTCCCACTCTCCAAGAAAGGGCTTCCTTGGTTGAACAAATTTCAAGATGAACAGAGGGAAAAAAAAAAACAACACTATAGCACTGCAATAACTTATTACAGTAGTTTCTCATCTGGCCATGGCCATCCTATATGAACTGGCAGGAGAACAGAAGTGAACAATGGGACATGTTCTGGTTCCTGTATACGTGGTCCCTCTCTGTTCATCAAGTATCTTCCCCTCCTTTGATAATATTCTAGGACTTATTCTAGGTCGTATTCTAGGTCCCTGTCCTATTCATCAGAGATCATAAACTGACCACCTACAGACTTTGTTCAGCCTACAGAGATGTTTTCATTATCCTCTACATTCTAGAAGGACCAACCATCCCAGTTTGTCCAGAACTCTCCCTGTTTTAGCACTGAAAGACCCACATCCCAAGAGACCCCCCAGGGACCCTTTAGGCACTGACGTCCTGACTTGCATAATAGATTCTGTCATTTCTAGTTGATGGCTGGTGAGTTTAGTACTTTTACTCAGGAATTTGGCAGTGTTTTCCTACTCGCTCAGGCTGCTAGCACCCCAGAAACATTATTAAACCACGTCTTACACACTTGATCCTTTGTGACAGGAACTCAATTTCTCTCATTGCTTCTGTCTCCTATAAAAATCAGATAAACTTTATTTTCCTCACCAGGGATTTCTTGAGTTTCAGCCTCTCTAATTAATTTCTGTGCTTCATTAATCTTGAAGTCATCAAGGACTCTAGGCAAACATATAACCTGGGCTGGTAATCAATTTTAATATTCTTTCACACGGGAATATTTTATAAAATGGTCATCTCCTCCATAAAACAAAAAAGGCAATCTTTACATTCTTGTCTGTTTTTGCAGGGAGTTAATCCTCATCTACAAATCCTGAATAAGCAACTAACCTGGAGGGAGTAGAGAGTCTCGGCTTCACACAGGCAGGGATGGTGCCCCTTTCTTAGCTCATCATTTTAATCCCAGCAAACAGCACATGTCTGGCCCATAGTAAGCACTAGAGCATCATTAACGGAATAAATGAATAAATGTGTGAATAAATAAATAAATGTTGCAGAAGAAGGACTGAGATTTGACGTTGGGAGGATACGCAGTCAAATCCCAGTTTGTGATCCCAGCTCTGCCTCTTCGTAGCCAGATGTCTTTGAACAAGCAATTTCTCTGAGCCTTGGTGTCCACATTGGCATAACAGAAATAATATCTACACCTCAAAGGGAAGCCACAGGGATTAAATGAGAGAATGTTCAAGGCCTTGTCCACAGCACGAACTCAAAAAGAGTAGCTGTTTAAAAAGTCCTTCACAAGGAAAACTGGAGAGAAAGAATGGAAGAAATTCTCAAGCTATCTTTAAGTGTGAAGTACTTAAAAGGAAGAATTTAAAAGTTGTAGAGAGTTTTAGGTTTCCTAAATGTGATAATAATAAAATAAAATAAAATAAAATAAAATAAAATAAAATAAAATAAAATAAAATAAAAATAGAAGTGATAAAGCATATTCTAAACCCTTGCCCAGGTTTTCTGTATCTCTATATTTTTAATCAAGCAAGGGCTCCCCAGTTATCATTTCATACTAATTCTATTTAAAGTTAGATTTTTAAGTGTGTAAAACAGATAAACCAACAACATCTATCATTGCAATGAGGTTTTAAACATTGAAAAGCATGCAGATGTAAAGTTAAGAATAGAAAGAATTTGTGGGTTTTATTCTTCCAATAAAATGAATTAAATAATACATATATATCCACTGGGTGGTGTGAGACGATTGATGCATACAATATATTTTACAAAAATAGATTCATTCAAATAAATAAACCTTTATGGATTTCAAATAATAAAAAAGAAATCAAGTAATGGATTTCTTGCTTAGCCAACATAAAAACTGCCAATCTGAGATCCTGTGCAGTTTAAGCCTCTTCTAAGACTTGAGTTTAACCACTGCTCTAAACTGGAAATAAATGTACACAGGCAGCTATGAAAAACCGTGCTCAGCCTGAGCAATCTCACACTTTTTGAGCTGTAAGGTATAAACAGTTCTGCTGTCCAGGAGATCTCAGATCATGGCTTTACTGAGCTTGGTTTGTCTGAGACTGATGCTTTAGGGCCGTGATGCTATTCGCGGTCACAGACAAGCTACCACATCTTTGGGGAGCAGTGATTATTTCTGAAGTTGTGTGAACACTACCCATCAGTACTGTGTACAAGAGACTCTTGACTGTTTGGCTGGTTTTTTGTTATGGCTTTATTGCCTGGCAGATATAAACTTGAAGATTCATTTTCTTTTTTATCACTCATTTCTCTATCCTGCCTTACCACCACACCTGTGTTCTAGATGGATTGGCCCTCAGCGTTCATTCTAACCTCCTTCCAAAGTGCCTCCTTGTGCTGCAGAGACTGGACAGTGAAAAGCCACATCTCACAGACCTGTTAGCAGCCAGGGTTTCAGTTTTAATTGTTCCACTAGTCAGAAGCCTGAGAGCTGGAAGATCAAGTAAGCTGAAGAACAAGCTTTGGTCATTTTGCTCTCTCTTTTGGCCAATGCTGAGGTGATGGTACCTGGTTTTTCTGGGGCAGTTTCCTGATCTTGACAGCTCCTGATAATGCTGACCTTCCCATGCTAGCTTTGTGATCGTGACAGTGGTGCTTTGGTCTCAGAGCCAGCAGCTGGCACCTCAGCTTCCTGGGTCAGCAGGAGCGAGGTCTTGTGAAGGAAGAGCAGCCTCTCCCTTGGTGGTCCAGTCTGTGTGTGGCTTTCCAGGTTGTTCTTGAAAGCTCAACCTGGAGGCTGTTTCTTCAGCCCTCTCAGGGATTCTGTAAGCCACATGCTGTAGTTAATCCCTTTCTGCTTAAGCCGGCTAAAATGGATTCTATTCTTTGCAACTGAACCCTGACAGACACAACCCTTCACTCCTAACTACTGAGAATCTCTTCCACGCTGAAATTGCTTAGGAGATAGGCTTATTCATTCAATCAGCACACAAACTATGGGCCTGGAACTGTTCTAATTACGGGGCTGCCATGATAAATAAGGCAGATAAGGTTGAGGGCTCAGAGAGCATTCTTTTAAGAGAGAAAGACAGAAATTCACCATGTAAACAAAGAATAATTCAACATACATGAAACAAATAATTGCAGAGATAAACGTAGAGAAGAAACTAAATCACAGTAACATGATACAGAGTATCTCTGGCAGGCAGGGCAAGTCATCAGGGAAGGCCTCTCTGAGCAAGTTACATCTGAGTGGGGACCCGAGTAACAAGCTGGGGTCCACCATGTGATGACATATGGATAGAGCTTTCCAGAAGCAGCAACTGAAAGAGAAAGACAGGAAGGTGAGAATGAGTTCAGAATGTACAAGAGGCAGAAGAAAGGCTGGTATGACTACAGCTTAATGAGGACAGAGGCACGAGGTAGGAGACCATTTCATTTATTCATTCATTCATTCGATATTTGCTAAGCACTTACTATGCGCTGGGCTCTATTCTGGGCACTCGCAGTACAGCAGTGAACAACAGAGGCAAAAATTCCTGTTCTCATGGAAGTTATATTCCAGCAGTGAGGAAGGGAGGTGAATAAATAGGTAAAACACATATTGTATTAGATCAGTGGTCCTCAACCAGAGATGATTTTTCTCCCCAGGAGACATTTAGCAATGTCTGGATATATTTTCGGTTGTCACAACTGGGAAGAAGAAAAGAGCTGCTAGTATTTAGTGGGTAAGAAGTCAGGGATGCTTCTAAACATCCTACAGAGCACAGAGTAATCCCCAACAACAAAGAATTATTCCAAAATGTCAATGGTGCCAAGGTGGTGGGGCCCCTGGGTGGCTCAGTTGGATAAGTGTCTGCCTTCAGCTCGGGTCATGATCAGGGTCCTGGGATAGAGTCCCTATCAGGCTCCCTCTTCAGTGGGAGCCTACTTCTCTCTCTCCCTCTGCTTACTGTTCCCTCTGCTCAAGCTCTCTCTCTCTCTCAAATGAATAAATAAAATCTTAAAAAAAAAATAATGCCAAGGTAGAGAAACCCAGCATTTTGTGGTGACAATTATGGAGAAAAAAGTAAAGAAAGGTGATAGGGGAAAACAGGGGCAGGGCAAGGGGGGGGAAGTGCAGGGCAGGGAAGCAATTCAGGGAAGAATGCAGTAAGAATATAACATTTGAACAAAAACCTGAACAAGGCAAGGCAGTGGGCCGTGAGGGTATCTATAGGAAGAACATCGCAGGACAGGAAACAGCAAATGCAAAGGCCTCGGGGACGGACATGTCTGGCAACCTCCAGGGAGAGTGATGTGGCAGGGCCTAGTGAGCAAGGGGAGAGGAGCAGAGATGAAATCGAAAAAGATACCAGGGCCTGAGTTTCTGCTTGTGCTCTGAGTGATTAAGAATCAATTACTAACTCAGATCAGTTAAGGAGCTTTGGGCAGAGCAGTGACACGATTTCTGACTTCATTTGTAAATGGATCGCACTGGCTGCTGTTTGGGAAATGATTCATAAAAGAACGCGGGCAGAAAGCGGGGAGACCAATTAGGAGACAGTTAGTGGATTGTGAGAGAAGGAGAGGTGGTTAAGTCTGACAACCAAACTATGGAGTGAGCACGTGGAAGGCTGAGCTGCTGTGATGGGGGGCAGTTTGGGAGGCAGTGGAGATCAGCCATTCTGTATTGGACATGTTCAGTCTGAGATCCCTACTAGAAATCCAAATGAGGATGTCACCAATGATAGAATATGAGTCTGGATTTTAGGTGAGAAGCCTGGGCTGGGTACGTAAATCTATTGGAATCGATGAATAGTTGGTATCTAAAGCCACAGGTATACAAATCACTAAGGAACTGAGTATGGAGAGAAGTCTGAGGACTGGAGAGCTAAGCAGGTGGCCCAGGTTATGCAGAACATATATCAAACTGCTAAAAATATATGGTCAAATATTTTGCTAGGAAAGACAAGTTACAGGACACCTGGGTGGCTTAGTCAGTTAAGTGACCCACTCTTGATTTCAGCTCGGGTCATGATCTCCAGGTCCTGAGATCGAGCTTTGTGTCAGGCTCTGTGATCAGCTCGGAATCGGCTTGATTCTCTCTCTCCCTCTCCCTCTGCCCCTAATCCCGCTCACACTCCTGCTCTCTCTCTCAAATAAAATAGATAAAAACTTAAAAAAAAAAAAGACAAGTTATAATTTTAAATAGGAAGGCTGAGAAGTCAACTCAACACAAAGAAGAAACTCTTCTGAAATAATAACTCCAACTAGGGGGGAAATCTGATTTGTTTGCAAATATTTACTATTCACTAAACTCATCCTGTAAACAGCCTATAGCAGAAAGCAATGCACCTCTGTATCTGTAGAAGAATAAGAATCTATCTTGCAGACTGAACTCAAGAATGAAACACCAACCCTGTTTGGGGAAGGCAAAAAAGCCCTTTGGCAACTGGCCCTATTGCTCTCGCAGCTAGGAGGAAGGCAAGGAAGTGAGTCAACATGGGACTATAAGTCGGTTAGCCCAAGATTTCGTTCTTACCCTGCAATAAACAAGCCAGCATTGAGAAAGCTGCTATTTATCCTTGATGGAATATCCCATGGGTGTTGTTGGTGCAATAGTAATAGAATTGAAAGTGATTCTGTGCTTTACCTACTCTCCTTTCCATTCTTGTCTCAAAAAATACTCACAAATATACATATTTATTTCCGTGGAGTGAAGTGAAGATTGTCCATTATACACAAAGGAACAGAAACATCAGAAGGGGAAGTGAGCTGGCCCAGTCACCTTGTGAGTCAGTGGTGGAAGGGGCAGCGTTCTATCCCATGGCTTAGCCACTGACCATATCCCTCCTCCGTGTTCAGTAAGCAAACCCAAAGAAACATAGCAAATCTGGGTCAGGACTAGACCAGGAAGGGGGCGATGAACAAAAGAGCTTATATTCGGGCCATGAGTAACCCATATGGCACATCCAGGGAATGCTAATCAAAAAACCTCAGACTTCAAACTTCTGCAAGTATGCCCAGGCTCTCCCTCCTAGATGGCATTTGTATTCTATAGGATACTGTCTGGGCTACTTGCTTTTTGTTCCTTAAAAAAAGAAAATCTGAATTAAAGTACTTTAAAAATGCCTCCTTTGAATATTTTTCAAAATAAATTTGGTTTAAGGTTGCTTTCTGGAACTCTATTTACTTCCTTTCTTTATTCAGTATAAGATCACTCTGGGGACAGGAAATATGGTTTAGTAGGAACCTTCTGTTGAAAAAGAGAACTACTAACATCATCTTTGAAAAATCAAAGGGTGCTATAATCTACATTCCCAAAAGCAAGTCCTTTAATGGAAAGCTCCACGCTGCTGTCTCCTGGGAAATAGAGTCCTTAAGCAAGTAACCTGAATTCTACTGCATTATTTTCCCATGTGATAGAACTTTGCTTATATTCTAGGCTGTTCTTGGAAAGGTCTTTCCAAATTTTACCCACACTTCAAGGCTAAGCTCACAGACTATTTCTTCTCTGAAATTTCCCTGATTATCCCTCCCAGGCAAAGTGCATCTTGTGCCTAAATTCGTCCACTAGACTGAAATGTCCTTAAAGCCAGGATTCTACTCAATGTTATTCAACCCTGTATTCTTTCTATAGTATCTAGCATGTGCTTTTGCACAAAAATAGGGAAATCTAGAAGGAAAAGGTTATTTGGCTACCACACTGAAGGGGATGTTTCTGGATGATTATAAATATGTGCGGGGAATATATAAATATGCCTAGAAAGCCTACTACCAAAATGGGTATTTAAGTATATTCCATGTCATGATAGGTGTTCAAGCAGAAAGCGGATGACAACTTTTGAGAGATCCCGTAGAGGAATTCTTACAGCAGATGGGGAGGTAGGTCAGATGACCTTTAAAGCCTTTCCAGCTCTAGATTTCAAAATGATCTTTAAAAGGTTTTGCCTTCACTGAATACTCCTGTTTAACTCTTGCTTCCATGGGCACTGCCTCTACAGCAGGAACTCTTGCAGCTTTTCCAAGCAGCCTGATTTAAACACCCCAGTTTACGGTTCCTAAGGAATGCATCCCAGGAGCCTTCTAACTTTGATGTAATCCCATCCTCCCTTCACTTGGTCATCACAGAGGCACAGGATTCAGCAAGTCCACAACGTAGTTGGAAGCTAGACTCCTTAACTCTCAATCCCAGATGCAGGAATTCAAGTTTACTTGCCATTTTTGTCCTTACTTGCTCTGTGTGCTTGACCTCTGCAAACATAAGTCAGATCCAGAAGAGAGTGTGAGAATGCTTATTCCAATATTTACCATTGTTGCTCTTTCTTCTCTATCTCGTCAGTTGGGAATATCAAATGGACTTTTGGTTATCGCCATTCTTGCCCAATAAGAAGTGCCAGACTAATGGCATAGAGAAAAGGTGTCAGAAAAGGTGAAAACATGCTCCTCGAATATGCCACACTTCCTGATGATTAGTGCTCCTTAAGGTAGCATCACTGTCGGGAGCACACACACAAAACACTGCTGAAAGGAACTATGCCCAACACTACGGAGGAAGGGGGATTTCAGGCGTCAGTGGGGTTTGGAGACTAAATTAGCAAGAGTACTTCTTTGCTGTCTGTCCATCTGTCTATCTTTCTCTCTGTCTATGTTCTGATCATAGCATATATCACACAATGCTAGTCCCTATGTGTTGCAAATGTAAATTTATATAAAGCAAGCACTTGAAGAGATGCAGGTTAATCAGGACCCAAATAGCAATGTTATAATACAGTAACCTGTTTCTTTATCCTAATTTTTTTACTACTTTGAAAGAAAAAAACTGATAAAGCAAAAAATACCATAACAGACCTGTCACAGTTTTCTTTTTACCAATCTACTTCACAATATAAATCTTTTTGTGAGATTAATACAACTTTCCCCAGCTAGAGATTATTCTTGTCCATATAAGGATAAACGCCTACATATTAAATTCAGAAGCACCATTATCACAAATTAGTTAAAGTCATTTCAGCTAATTGAAAAATAAATTCTCCATCTAAAAATGCTCTCTGGTGTTTTCAAGAGCTTCTTTGCCCTCATGGGGAAAATGGGACCTGTCTCAGTATCTGTGAAAGTAGTAACAGTGCAAAGCAATCAAACCACCTCCTATGGTAAACAACCCAACAAATGAGAGCAAGACCATTACTGCTTCTAAAAAGACTTCTCCCATGATATCATTGTCAAGCGCAAGAAGATATTATGTTGATGCACTGCTTATATATAAATATATGAAAGGGTTGTAACGAATAGCAAAAAGGCTCAAATCCGTTCTAAGGACTAACGATGTATGTACGTACATATGTATGTTGTATATAAGTGTACATTCATTCCTTTATTTATTATTTATTTATTTATTTTCTATGTATTTCCAAACCCTCCCTGATCCTTGTAAATACCAGCTTTAGCCTTCTGTAGCCTAGCACATGCGGGCTATTTATTAAATAGTTGCTAGGGTGAATTAAATTAAATATCTACCAAATCTGGTTAATAAACACTACAAATTCACTCTTAATGCTGACCAAAAAAGAAAGAAGTCAGGCATCTCACCTCAGTTGCTATAACTCTGGTGAGTTTATTCTGGGACAAGTGACCAGAATCAGATGAGTTACAGGACCCTCAATAAGTCATTGTGAGGCTAGAAAGGAAGAATCCTATCCCTTCATTTTCCTGCTGAAAATCACCAACCAGGGCATGGAAAAATCCCAAACTCAGCACCTCTGCTTTCTTTAACCAGTCCTGCTGGCGTCCTGGCAGACCAATTTGGAAACCATGATTAATCCCCTGGTAAACAGAAAACAGGCTCCGGAGCCAAGAGAAGCCAAACCTGAGTCATTCTCTGGAGACTCTACCCTTAGCCAATTTAATTCTACCTCCTCCTCCAGGAGCTGGCTAACTCGCCTGGTGATTTTCAGCAAACAGAAAGGCCTTTCCTTGGTGACAGAGGAGCCCAATGAAGCAGAGACTGAAGCGTCGCTGTGACTGACCACAAGCTGGTGTAACCCACATATAAGCAGGGGTTAGTATGGCTCAAACAAAGTTGGCTGGAACACCAAACTCCATGAAATGGAAAACTCAATATCCTTCCCAATTTCTCCAAGGTTTGGGGGGAAGGAAAACAATGTACCTAGATTTCTCTTTGTTACCAATGGCTCCAACTTAATTTGCTCTGCCAACAACTTTGGCATTGCTTGAGTGCTAGATTGCTGTTGCCTCATGCTAGACATGACCCTGCTTCCTTCACACACATACCTCACTGTATGTGCTTTCCCAAGTATTACCGACTCAAGGCTCTGGGTATAACTAACTTCTGTGAAAGATTCAAGGCAATGGCAAAGATATACATGGAAGCACCAAAAGTAATTTAAAAGTAGAAATTAAATAGTCTTGCTCTTTTATTTTCTTTTTTCTTTTTTTAGCCCTGTTCTTGAGAGTCCTTCAACCGCCCTGGCCCCAAAGGTTACTTAACTGCTGTCCTTTCTCCTCAGGCTCTGCCCTCCTCTGTTCTTACCTTCCCTTCTCTACTTCCTCCCTTCCCCTCTTTCTCCTGCTAACCTCTTCTCCTAAATTCTGTCACTTTATTGTGTGTTACTTTGATTTCCCTATTTGCAGACTGTGTCTTCACCTTGCATTCTGAAAACATTTTCCTAAGAGGAACTTTATGACCCAGTATTCAAATACATTTACACACACCTAGTCATGGACGAGCGCGCGCGTGCACACACACACACACACACATCCTGTTGACTCTCAGAATGCTTTCCCACATTTCACCTCTCTGAGTCAGATCCATTCTTCAAGGTTTTCTGCATAAAGTCTCCCAGATTATGACCTTTGATTTTATTCTTTCTCCTATTCATTTCTTATACGTAAGTATTCGTAAGTAATAGCATAATAGCGATGTGCATTCTGTGAGGGCAGGGACTGTGTCCAGCACTTTCTACAAAGGGCCCCATATTAACTAACGCAGTTCTAGGCATGCAAGAGATGCTCAGCAAATGCCTATCGGATGGAATTAAACAGACCACAAGTCCTTTAAACCATGGCATAATTAGCCATAGCATAATTAACCACAAATACAATACACCTTGTTGAGGGCAGCCAAGGAAACCCGGATCCTTGGAAATAGCATTGTACAGATTTTGCTATTTTCTAATCTCAAATCCAATAGCTACCTTTTTGTGGCCTTGGGCTAGTCATTTAACTTTTATGAGCATCATTGTTTCTTATTTGTAAAATAAGAAAAATAAAATACCTGCTCTGCACAGCCCATCTAGTAGTCGCAAGGATTAAACGGGAATACAGTAATCCCCCCTTATCTGCAGGGCACACATTCCAAGACCCCCAGTGGAGGCCTGAAACCATGGATAAAACCAAATCTTATATATGTTTTCCTATACATACACACCTATGATAAAATTTAATTTACAAATTAGGCATAGTGAGAGATTAACACAGTAATAATAAAACAGAACAATTATAAAACCATAAACGTAATAAAAGTAATGTGAAGTGCTCTCTCTCCCTCAAAATATCTTATTGTACTGCACTCACCCTTCTTGTGATGACGTGGGATGAGAAAATGCCCCCGGGATAAGCCGAAGCAAAAAGAAGTGAATGACGCAGGGGTTGTGATGTAAAGTTGGGCTACTATTGACCTTCCAATGATTCGTCAGGAGGCAGATCGTCTGCTTCCTGATCGCGACTGACGGCGGTAACGAAACTGTGGAAGCGAAACGGTGGATAAGGGGGGATTACTCTGTGTGTGTGTGTGTGTGTGTGTGTGTGTGTGTGTGTGTGTGTGTGTATGATCTGAGAAGCATTGTGCACAAGAGAAATGTTATTACAAGTATTACGATGTTCCAGGTATTTTTTAAAGAGCTTGAATATTTTATCAAGTAGCGTAATTATAGATAGAAAATCTTCTCATATTTATTCTGAAGCATTTCCCATAAATAAATGTTATTATTTTTCAAGAACATTTCTTATCCATAAAGGAAGACTTATCACAGCTCGTAATTCATGCAAATCTTACCTATAAGCAAAATGTCTCCTGTTTTTTTTTTCTTCAACCCAACAGAATTTGTCTCATTTCCTGCAGGATTAGCTGTCATAGGGAAATGAAGGTATACAAAGGCCATCTTTGATGCTAACATTATGAAAATTATTACACTTTAACACTCAAGAGCAAACTGTGTTAGGAAAATGTTTTAGATGTGGCAAATTTTACTAAACACAAAAGAATAACTATTTTTAGAATTTTAAAGTAATAGCAAGTACATTTTCTTATTATAAGAATCCAGGAATTAAGTACTTTATTCTATAGTTTTTTCTTATTTTAGTGTGTATTAGCTCCTGTGGCTGCTGTAACAAATTACCACAACTTGGTAGCCTAAAACAACAGAAATTTATTGTCTCGCTGTTCTAGACACCAGAAGTTTGAAATCCATTTCATCAAGCTGAAATCAAAGTGTCTGCAAGGCCACCCTGCACTCCATCCACAGGCTCTGAGGGAGAGTCCATTCCTTGCCTCTTCTAGCTTCTGTGTAGTTGTGGGCATTCCTTCGCTCCTCACTGCTTCACTCCAGTCTCTGCCTCCCGGGCACAGGACCTCTGCCTCTTCTGTATTATCTACCTGTCTCTCTCTTATGAGGACATTTGTGAGGGCATTTAGTGCCCCCCCCCAGATAACCCAGGACAATCTCTTGTGTCAAGATCTTTAATCCTATCTGCAAAGGCCCTTTTTCCAAATGAAGTAACATTGACAGGTCCCAGGGATTAGAATGTGGATATTTTGGGGTGTCCTTTTCAGCCTAGTACACAGAAGTCCTCAAACCGAAAACACATATTGCTGAAACCCACTCCCAGAGTTTGTGTTCAGTAAGTGGAAAATAGGGCCCAAGATTCTGAATTATTAGCAAATTCCCAGGCACTGCTGCTGCTGCTGGTCCCAAGCTCACACTATGAGAATTACTAGCTTACGTTATCCAGTGCTTTAAAAACTATGTTCTTGTTTAATTTTCCCATCTCAAGCTATAGGTTATCAACTTTTTGTAGGCCTTTTGTATATATTCTAACATCAGGCATGTTGACAATAACAGTGTAGCTGACACCCGTTTCTCCTTTAGATACTGCCATGCTTTCTTCTCACTATCAGAGCTCTGCAGTGAAACATACCCAGAGATCAAATTTTTGCTTCCATGGACTCATTTGGTGCTCCCATTGGTTTCAGTGAGAGAAAGCATAGGGTTCATTAGTACACATCCCTTGGCTCGGCAGTCAAGGGCCACCATAATATGACTTTAAATCATCCCTCCAGCTTGCAGCTGGATTCCTTGCAGGTCCCCAAACATGCTCTGCACACCTCTCCCCAGTAGGAGACCTCCACCTGCAGCTTCAGCTGATGACGTATCTGCTCATTACTTGTCCAAAGTTCCATCTGTGTTCATCAGAGCCCTGATGTTCCATGAAGTCCCAACCAACTACCTTGGTCAAATCAATATGGTCTCTCCCTCTGTACAGAACTTTCTATAGCACTTCATGTGCTTTTGGCGATAATAGTATTCTCCTTTGAATCATGATTACCTATGCATTTTTTAATCCCTCCATGTATTATAAACTTCTTAAGAATAAAGATGATTTCTTGTTCACTTTCATTTATCTTGTGGCACCTAGCACAGTGATAAATGTTTGTAAAATTAGCAAAAGAATTTTGTTTGCTGTTTAGCACTTCATATCTGCTCTAATCTTTGCAGTTAGAAGGTGCACAGGTGAAGTGGCTGGCTTTTGCTTTGGGGACCCCATACCACACTTCTCTGGGGGAACTGGTCCAACCTCACCCCAACTACATGGTTCTGATGATGATTGCTAATCACAGTACCCCCTCATATAACCCATCCTTCTCCCTACCTTTCCCACAAATGTGAGCACCTTTCTCAGGATTTTTTAACTAAGGTCTACAGAAATGAGGCTTTTCCTCTCAGAGAAGCTAGGGCTACGTCAGCCCTGTGAGCAAAACAGGCTTGAGAGAATGAGGTCAGCATACAAAGGGATATAAGGATGAGTAGAAGGGAGATGTGAGTCCTTATGCCACCAAATCCCCAGGCTCTGTGGTTCCTGTTTCCTGGCAGTTTCATTATGTGAGCTAATATAGTTGCCATTTTGTCTACTCTGGTTCAAGTTAGATTCTGTCACTTGCAGTCAAGAGTCCCAACTACTGTGAAAGGTAGAAGGACTCATGATCCTTTCATAATTCTTGTGAGAAAAGCAGCACCTCCATCGTCCTGATGAGAGTTTCTTAACCCTCTTACATATATTACGCCATGCACTGACCTTGAAGATATCAGGCATAATGGAAAATTATATATAAGTAATTGCTATGAACCCAAGGCAGTAGAAATTTAAAAACAGGAAAGTCCACCTCTTTCCCTTCATGAGAAATTTTCACAGGAATCCTGAGGAGGGGGGCCAATATTATAGTTTCACGTTTGATAATTTTAAAAGATAAAAGCCAGAGAGGTCAAATAGCCCGGTTCTCTCTTTCAAGATGCTTAGATCTAATAAAACGGGAAGACATGTAAACAAATTAAAAATGAAGTATATGAGGACTGTGGCAGAAGTATGAACAATGTACACCACTGGGCACCTTTAAAGGAGTGGGTATTTCAACCTGGAGGCATTAGGGAGAAAGGATTGACTTCATGGAGGTAGCAACGCTTGAATCCAGTTCCTCAGGGCAAAGCCTGCCTTACAACATCAAACTTGTTCTTGCTGGACTTCTACTCATGCACATGAAAAGCATTTATCACTCAGTCAACAAGCATTTATAAGATACCTATACATGCCAGGTGCAAGTTAAGTTAAGACAAGGATCCTTTTCTGAAGCAGCTCGTGGTTTAGACGCAGAAAATCTCAACTTTTAAAGTACAACATGATTAGAAGATAAAATGATATGATGCCTAGGATTTTCTTCCCCCCAAATGGACAGAAGACAGGAAGGAGGTGGAGGAATTGATGAAATAAGGCTCGCCATGGGACGGTAATTGTTGCAAGGAGGTGTGGTGGCTTCACAATGTGTCAGCTTGGCTAGACTGAACTTTACTTCCCAGAACTCTCTTCCCTCTCTGTTTCTGGTTAGGGTGGTCCACTGGAGCCATTCTTGTGTGGAACTGAGGGAATGGAAGTAAAGCTGCAGCTATTTTTATAGCCATACATATTGTTTATCTGCTCATTCCCCAGCTTGGCATGAGACAGTGGACAGGCCTACATCTGTTTCACCTACTCTTGGAACTTTCTTCAGCTTCTCCAACTCCAGGGCAAGGTGTGTGTGTCTAGCTCTTTGATGAAGGCACCTGAGTTCAGCAGGACACCCACACTACCAAGGTCAGAGGCAAGACAAGTTTCAGTCTATCCTCCAAGTTCCCAGCCCCAGCTTGCTCTTGCTCTCCTCCACTTTACAACCATCTTCCCTTCCTGATTGCCTGTCCCAGGCACTTCAAACTCCAGCAGCAGATGCAAGGAGAACAGCCTTACAGATACTATGGAACCAGGCCCCGCAGTTGCAAGACTGTACGAGCATACACACATATAGATGTATACAGGCATCCCCCACTTTTGAAAGTTTATGTTATGCCACTTTGCTTTGATGAAAGACCTACATTAGTACTTGTTTTGGTTAGCCAAATAAAATCCTAAGAGGATTTTAGCTTTTGCAAAAAAAAAAAAAAAGGCAAAAAGCAAAAATAATGTTCAGGGTTTATCTTGCAGTGAGCTGTTATAGAGGCAGTGAGTATCCCAGGCAGCGAGAGTGGCACCGCCAAGCTCCTTCCCTGGGGAACTACACTCAGCATCTCATCAAGCCACCATAGCTTTGAACTATGTCTGTGAGCATCTGTGATTTATCTTGATTTATTTTGTGCATCCTTTGGCAAGATGTGGCCAAAGGTATTGGAAAAGTCTAAGAGAGGTTATTTTTTTTCGGTCTGGGAACACTAAAAAAATTTTCCGTATAAATGAATGGTCATTGCTTTTTTGCTTTACACCATTTTGGCTTGCAGACAATTTCATAGGAATGCTCTACTTTCGGATAGCTAGGGAAACCTATATTTAGACACACACCACACACACACACACACACACACACACACGTCCGGGTGGTTCTGCTTTATTTATTGAACTCAGATATACTGGGCGATTGGTACATTGAGTTCATGATCTTATTCTCAATGTTTTGGATATGTTTGAAATTTTCCCCATTAGTATTTTAAGTTCTCTGTGGGAGAACTTGCTGATGGAGGGTATACAAGATGCTGTAAAAGCTCTTGAACACAACCATCTCAGGCACGGAGGAAGGAAGAGAAGGGTCCTTCTCACTGACCAGTCTCCCTATTTGCTTCATCAGCAACCCCTTTATGTTCTTTTGCCCGTAAATGCAGGTCAGCTTAATCCCCCACATCCTTCTCTCTAAACATCCACCCCCAAATTTCAACCAGACTGCTTGTGGCATAATTCTTAATTCTCCATAAAGATCTCAGTCCTCTTACTGGATTTCCGAACTCTCATTTCCAACTCCATGCTCCATGTCTCCTTATTCATAGACAACCAAGTAACATTACCTTTCAGTAATGCTGAAATTCATTAGCTTTCAGTAAAAGCTAATCCTTCGGACTTCCAATTTCTTGTGGTCATTCATTTCTGGTCTCTAAACACCAAATCCAGAGTTGTCCTAAATGCCAACTCTCTTCCATACAGTCTTTGGCCATATCCTGCCAATGTACTTCCACAGATCTTCTGCTCTAGGCCATCAAAATATTCTCTCTTCTCTTCATTATTTCACCCATCTGATCTCTCCTTTATTCATTCAGCAATGGTTTTCTAAGTACCTATGATGTAGAAAATCTTAAGACAGAGGGAGGAAATATATCCTTATTCTGTATCATTGCTTAAAAACTTTCAGTGTGTCTTATTACTTAAAGAATAAAACCTATGCTCTTGGACTTTAAGCCATCTAAAATCTGGCCCTGTTTGTGAGATATGTAACTGCTCCTGGGGTGCCCAAACTGCCAAAGAGGCTTTGGGGAAGGACTGTTTCCAGAACTAGAGCCTCCCTGGAGATCAGGCTGGGAGAATGTTTGTCTTCCTACACCATTCTGAGTCTGGCTGAGAGTTAAGAGAATACAACTTTTAATTTCTCTCTAAGTTAAAAAAAAAACTGTTATTATACAAATGATATGTGTTCTTTTTTTGCTAATTTCAAAAATACAAAGAAGCAAAAAAAAATTAAACGATGACCTATCATACCACCACCCAGAAATAACCATTTTTTGTATTTTGGTGAGACTTCGTTAAGAATATTTATAGCTTTAATTTATAACACTTCAAAAAATGTATAGCTTTAATTTGGATAACACTGTATATACTGCTTTTTAATCTATATATTTCATTTAATGATTTGTGGTGAGCAAATTTCCATGTCAATAAATATATTTCTCATCTATCATTTTTAAAGGTGGTGTGCTATTCTGTTGTATGGACATAACGATTTATGTACACACTTTCCTTTTGGGGGACATTTAGGTTATTCTGATTTTTTTTCTACAACAAAAAGTTTTGCAGTAAATATCCTTATAGATAAATCTTTTTCTGCATCCTTAATGTTTTCCTTAGGAAAAACTCCTAAAAGTAGAATTTCTGGATCACAGGGATGTACGTTTTTAAAGGTTTTGATATAAGACCATGTCTTTTTCTGAGGACCATTTGAAACATTTATACAGGATTTCAGGAACATGCCAATGATATGAGGAGTCTGAAAGTGGCAGACTATACCTAACATGTCCTTAATTTCTCGCTCTCTAAGGATATTAGAACTCTGGGGTGCCAGTAGGTTAATTAATTCTTTGGTACAATGTATATTATCCGAATAGTTTGAAAGACAACAGTTTAATTCATGTGAAGATAATACACTGTGGAAGAATTTTATTCATCATTTTATAATATTACTTAATATCCTCTAGGGCTTGTTTCTTTGAGTAGACATTTGGGTTGCTATTGTTATTTTTTTAATAAGTAGACATTTTCTGTTTTAGCACAATAAGATAGTAATATGTTTGTGATGAGATGATATGGCAGAAAACCTCCACTCTACCCTATAGTAAGTTCTATTGTTATAGTTCTACTGTAAAGTTCTATTGTTATAGAACTTACCCACCAACTAAGAGCTATGTTTCTCAGCTCTTTACAGCTAGGTATGATCATGTGACTAGGTTCTGGCCAATGATATGTAAGCTAAAGGGATATGTGCCCTCCCCTCTGCCCTTCTCTACTTCCCACTGGTTGGAATGCAGATATGGCAGTTGCAAAGGCAGCCATATTAGGCCACAAAACTTTATGGAAACTTTATGTTGAAGATGACAGAGCAACTCAATAGAAAAAGCCTAATTGTTTGCACCATGAAACTGCCAAATCAGCCCTTGTCTACCTAAGCTTGCCTATTCTGTGAGAAAGAAAAAAATTTCTATCTTGAGACCATTATTGGATCTTTGTTTTAGGAGCTGACCTGGTATCCTAACACATAGGGAAGATTTGGAGAGCTTGACTATTTTCACTGGCCACTACCAAAATAGTCCAACTGATGGAACAAATTGTAATAGAGGCTTTTTTAGGTTAAGAGACAAGGAATATTGTTAATAGACAAGTAAGTGAAAGCCAAATATTTTACCAGAGAAATATGTGCAAACTGTTTCACCATCTAATCAAGCTTTTTCTTTCAATCAAAAATCCAGTTATGTAAAGGAATTATTTGGCATATTGCCTCTTGGTTTACTTCTACATTGTATAAAAAATTACACTCAATAACCTTGGTTTAATTTTATTTGTGATTTAATTAATTCTTGTTTTAATTTCTGTGATTCTACAGATTTCTTCAATGTCCTTGATATTCAGTGATAGTATAAAGATAAATAAGGCTTCAAATCATAAAAATTAATGACTTAAATTGCATACAAAAATATGCAAACATTACTGTTTCATAAATTCTAACTGTACTTACATATTACCTCTCTAAAATGACCTAGATACCACTAAATCAATGATAATTTTATAGTACCTAGTAAATATATGAAGCTGATGATTTTTATATCACTTTAGAGGTAAGGAACATCAGAAGACAGAAGTAATTAGGTCATAGATGAGTTGATCTGTAGACCCTGGAGACTTACTACAAGTAAGTCTTACACAACATTTTCCACCATATATATATATATATATATGTGTGTGTGTGTGTGTGTGTGTGTGTATGTGTGTATATATATACATACACACACACACTCGTATGTATAAATATGCATATATTTATAGCTCTATATACATCTCCAACATTCATTTCTAATAGGACCCAGATTTACTTTTGGGAAGAGAAGTCTCCTGGGTAGTGTTCAGCCCTATAAATCCAGTTGCATACCTCCATGGAAGTTGAAAACACCAGATCCTTCCTGGTCCCCCACTCACCCCAGCCAAAGAGCAGGCACCTGAGGAATTAGCCAGCAGGTGCTCTCCCTTGGGCTTTTGAAACATTAAGACAGAAGGAAACAGCAACCGCCACAAGAAATATCCTGAAGTGCCTAAAACTCCAGGACATTTCCAAGCCTTAATCCCCAAAATTCTATCAGTCCTGAGCTCGCCATCAACACCACCAAATCCTCATTCCAATAAATATTCTTTAGCTTTGGAGTCAGTGTTTGTTAGCAGCAGACAAGGGACTCTCACCACTATATAATCTCTTACCACCATATGATGTGACCTCTCTTTTCCTAGTGAGTAATCTATACTAAAGACCTAAATGAATGAAGGAGGGACACCTGGCTGGCTCAGTCGGTTAAGCATCTGCCTTCAGATCAGGTCATGATCCCAGGATCCTGGGATCAAGCCCTACATTGGGCTCCTTGCTCAGTGTGGAGTCTGCGCTTCCCCTCTACTCATGCTCTCTCTCTGGCTCTCTCTGGCTCCCAAATAAATAAACAAAATCTTTAGAAAGGAAGGGAGAAAAATACATATAAAATCATGCTGAAAGCTTTATAAGGGTATAAACATATTTTTTTGTTGGCTGTAATTTGAGAATTCAGTATATATATTTTAGTTTTCACCCTTTTAGTTTTAAGATGTAAATATTTTGTTTGAAACATTAAGCATATATTTCAAAACTTAAGTAATTTTTTTATCCTTGAATTACCCCTTTTTTATACACTAATTAACATCTTGTGAATCAATCTGTGTTCTTTATTTTTTTTTTAATTTTATTTTATTATATTACGTTAATCACCATACAGTACATCCCCAGATTCCGATGTAAAGTTTGATGCTTCATTAAGTTGCGTATAACACCCAGTGCACCATGCAATACGTGCCCTCCTTACTACCCATCACCAGTCTATCCCATTCCCCCACCCCCTCCCCTCTGAAGTCTTCAGTTTGTTTCTCATAGTCCATAGTCTCTCATGTTTCATTCCCCCTTCTGATTACCCCCCTTTTCTTTATCCCTTTCTTCCCCTACCGATCATCCTAGTTCTTATGTTCCATAGATGAGAGAAATCATATGATAATTGTCTTTCTCTGCTTGACTTATTTCACTTAGCATTATCTCCTCCAGTGCCGTCCATGTTGCAGCAAATGTTGAGAATTCGTTCTTTCTGATAGCTGAGTAATATTCCATTGTATATATGGACCACAGCTTCTTAATCCAGTCATCTGTTGAAGGGCATCTCGGCTCCTTCCATGATTTGGCTATTGTGGACAATGCAGCTATGAACATTGGGGTGCATATGGCCCTTCTCTTTACTACGTCTGTATCTTTGGGGTAAACACCCAGTAGTGCAATGGCTGGGTCATAGGGTAGTTCAATTTTTAACTTTTTAAGGGACCTCCACACTGTTTTCCAGAGTGGCTGTACCAACTTGCATTCCCACCAACAATGTAGGAGGGATCCCCTTTCTCCACATCCTCTCCAACAATTGTTGTTTCTTGCCTTGTCTATCTTTGCCATTCTAACTGGCGTAAGGTGGTATCTCAGTGTGGTTTTGATTTGAATTTCCCTGATGGCTAATGATTTTGAACATTTTTTCATGTGTCTGTTAGCCATTTGTATGTCTTCATTGGAAAAGTGTCTGTTCATATCTTCTGCCCATTTTATGATTTGTTTATTTGTTTCTCGTGTATTGAGTTTGAGAAGTTCTTTGTAGATCTTGGATACCAGTCCTTTATCTGTGGTGTCCTTTGCAAATATATTCTCCCATTCCGTGGGCTGTCTCTTAGTTTTTTTGACTGTTTCCTTGGCTGTGCAGAAGCTCTTTATCCTGATAAAGTCCCATAAGTTCATTTTATCTTTTATTTCTCTTGCCTTTGGAGATGTGTCGTGAAAAAGGTTGCTCTGGCCGATGTCATAGAAGTTGTTGCCTATGTTCTCCTCTAGAATTTTGATGGATTCCTGTCTCACATTGAGGTCTTTCATCCATTTGGAGTTTATTTTTGTGTATGGTGTGAGAGAGTGGTCAAGTTTCATTCTTTTGCATGTAGCTGTCCAATTTTCCCAGCACCATTTATTGAAGAGACTGTCTTTTTTCCACCGGATGTTTTTTCCTGCTTTATCAAAGATTAGTTGCCCAAAGAGCCGAGGGTCCATTTCTGGGTTCTCTATTCTGTTCCATTGGTCGATGTGTCTGTTTTTGTGCCAGTACCATGCTGTCTTTGTGATCACAGCTTTGTAGTACAGCTCGAAATCCGGCATTGTGATGCCCCCAGCTTTGTTTTTCCTTTTCAACAGTTCCTTGGAGATTCGGGGCCTTTTCTGGTTCCATACAAATTTAAGGACTATTTGTTCCAGTTCTTTGAAAAATGTCCTCGGTATTTTGATCGGGATAGCATTGAAAGTGTAGATTGCTCTGGGTAGTATGGACATTTTAACTATGTTAATTCTTCCAATCCATGAGCATGGAATATTTTTCCATCTTTTTATGTCTTCCTCAATATCTTTCAAAAGTGATCTATAGTTTCTAGCATATAGGTCCTTTACGTCTCTGGTTAAGTTAATTCCAAGGTAACGCATGGTTTTTGGTGTTATTGTAAATGGGATGGATTCCCTAATTTCTCTTTCTTCAGTCTCGTTATTCGTGTATAGAAATGCAACTGATTTCTGGGCATTGATTTTGTATCCTGCCACCTTACTGAATTGTTCTATAACTTCTAATAGTTTGGGAGTGGATTCCTTTGGGTTTTCCATATAGAGTATCATGTCATCTGCAAAGAGAGACAGTTTGACTTCTTCTTTGCCGATTTGGATACCTTTGATCCCTTTTTGTCTTCTGATTGCTGTTGCAAGGACTTCTAGTACTATGTTGAATAATAGTGGCGAGAGTGGGCATCCTTGTCGTGTTCCTGATCTTAAGGGAAAGGCTTCCAGCTTTTCCCCATTGAGAATAATGCTTGCAGTAGGCTTTTCATAGATGGCTTTTATGAGATTGAGAAATGTACCCTCTATTCCTACACTCTGAAGGGTTTTAATCAGGAAAGGATGCTGTATTTTGTCAAATGCTTTTTCTGCATCAATTGAGAGGATCATATGGTTCTTGAGTCTTTTCTTGTTGATATGATGTATCACATTGATTGATTTGCGAGTGTTGAACCATGCTTGCATCCCAGGTATGAATCCCACTTGGTCATGATGGATAATCCTTTTAATGTACTGTTGGATTCTATTAGCAAGGATCTTGTTGAGGATTTTGGCATCCATATTCATTAGAGAAATCGGTCTGTAATTCTCCTTTTTGAGGGGGTCTTTGCCTGGTTTGGGGATCAAGGTAATATTAGCCTCATAGAATGAGTTTGGTAGCTTTCCTTCTGTTTCTATTTTTTGAAATAGCTTTAGGAGAATAGGTATTATTTCTTCTTTGAATGTTTGGTAGAATTCCCCAGGAAAACCGTCTGGGCCTGGAGTTTTATTATTTGGAAGGTTGTTTATCACTGACTCAATTTCTTCATAGTTAATTGGCCTATTTAAGAAATCTATTTCTTCCTGTTTCAGTCTTGGTAGTTTATAGGTTTCCAGGAAGGCCTCCATCTCTTCCAGATTGTTTAGTTTTTTGGCATATAGCTGTTGATAAAAGTTTCTAATAATCCTTGCAATTTCAATGGTGCTGGTCGTGACCTCTCCCTTTTCAGTCATAATTTTAATAATCTCAGTCCTTTCTCTTTGTTTTTGGACAAGTTTTGCCAGTGGTCTATCAATTTTATGGATTCTCTCAAAGAACCAGCTTCTAGTCCTGTTGATCTGCTCTACTGTGGTTCTGGTCTCTAATTCATTGATTTCTGCTCTAATCTTGGTCAACTCCTTCCTTGTCAGTGGGTTAGGCCTGTCCCTCTGTTGCTGTTCCAGTTTCTTGAGGTGAGAATATAGAAACTGCATTTTAGATTTTTCTATTCTTTTGAGTGAGGCTTGGATGGCTATGTATTTCCCCCTTAGGACTGCCTTTGCAGTATCCCATAGGTTTTGGACCGTTGTGTATTCATTCTCGTTGGTCTCCATAAATTGTTTAATTTGTTTTTTGATTTCCTGGTTTATCGAGTCATTCTTGAGCAGGATGGTTCTTAGCCTCCAAGTGTTTGAGTTTCTTCCAGGTTTTTCCTTGTGGTTGAGTTCCAATTTCAGAGCGTTGTGGTCTGAGAATATGCAGGGGATAATTTCAATCTTTTGGTATTGGCTGAGACCTGTTTTGTGTCCCAGAGCATGATCTATTCTTGAGAATGTTCCATGGGCATTTGAATAGAATGAGTATTCTTTGGTTCTGGGGTGTAGTGTTCTATATATATCTATGAGGTCCAACTCGTCGAGTATGGCATTCAAAGCCTTTGATTCTTTGCTTAGTTTTTGCCAGGGTGTTCTGTCTATTTCTGATAGTGGGGTGTTGAGGTCCCCTACTATTACTGTGTTCTTATCTATATGTCTCTTTATTTTGGTTAAGAGTTGGCTTGTGTATCTTGCTGCTCCCCTGTTGGGGGCATATATATTAATAATTGTCATATCCACTTGTTGAATACTTCCTTTAAGAATAATATAGTGCCCTTCTGTATCTCTCTCTATGGCCTCTAGTTTAAAATCCAGTCTATCTGATATGAGAATTGCTACTCCAGCTTTCTTTTGAGGTCCATTTGCGTGGAAGATGGTACTCCATCCCCTTACTCTAAGTCTGAATGCATCTTTGGGTTCAAAATGAGTCTCTTGTAGACAGCAAATGGATGGGTCATGTCTTTTTATCCAATCTGCAACCCTGTGGCGTTTTATGGGAGAGTTTAAGCCATTTAGATTGATAGAGATTATTGACAGATATGATTTTAATGATGCCATTTCTCTTTAAAGTCTTTGTATCGGTTGTGACTTGCTGCTCTGTATCACTCTTGGGGCCTTTTTACCTTTATAGAGCCCCCCTTAATATCTCCTGTAGGGCTGGTTTCGTGGTTACGAAATTGGTTAATGATTGGCGATTTTGGAACGTCTTTATTTCTCCATCAATTCTGAATGACAGCTTTGCTGGATAAAGGATCCTTGGCTGCATGTTTTTCTCTGAAAGAGCTTTAAAAATGCCCCCCCAAGCCTTTCTCTCATTCCAGGTCTCTGTAGACAGGTCTGACGTAATCCTGATACCTTTGCCTTGGTACGTGAGAAATTTCTTTGCCCTGGCCGCTTTCAATACTGTATCCTTGGATCTAATATTTGCGAATTGCACTATGACATGCCGTGGCGTAGGTTTGTCCTGGTTGAGCTTGGATGGGGTCCTCTCTGCCTCTTGGACACGAATGCTTGTTTCCCTTGCTAGATTAGGGAAGTTTTCAGCTACAATTTGTTCAAATATCTCTTCTAGACCTCTGTTTTTCTCCACCCCTTCAGGGATGCCGATGATTCTGACATTGGATCGTTTCATAGAGTCAGTAATCTCCCGTAATCTACATTCGTGGGCGTGGATTTTTTTAAGACCAGCTTCTATTTTCGTTTTTTCTTCTACTAACCCATCCTCCAATTCGCTAACGCGTTCCTCTGCCTCGGTGACCCTGGCCGTCAGAGCCTCTAGTTTTGACTGTATTTGGCCCACTGAGTTTTTAATTTCTGTCAGATTCGCTCTCATTTCTGCCCTTAGGGATTCTATATTCTCAGCAACGCTTTCTCTGATGCTTTTTTCAAGTTTACTCATCATCTTGACCATTGTTGCTCTGAATTCCATTTCTGATAATTGGGATACATCCATATGTATTAATTCTGTGGCCGAGGCCAATTCTGTGGCAGAGGCCACAGACTCATTATCTTTTCTTTGCTGGGGGGGACTTCTCCTTCTCGTCATTCTGATGAAGAGAGATTGCAGGGTTGTCCAGAGCCCAAGTGTTGACTGGGACCCAGGCCGTGCGCCCTTGTTTTATAGAGATCTTAGGGATGTGGGCTTCTTCCTTAAAGAGTTTATTTATTTATTTGAGAGAGAGAGAGACAGTCAGCAAGAAAGGGAACCCAAGCAGAGGAGTGGGAGAGGAAGAAGCAGGTTCCCGGTGGAGAAGCCCGATGAAGGACTCCTTACGGAGCGTTGTGATCACACCCTAATCCGAAGACAGGTGCTTGGTGACTGCGCCACTCAGGCGCTCCGGGTTGTGGGCTTCTTGATTTTTCAGCCTGCCTTCTGGGGGAGGGGCCTGCCTGCCGGTACTCAGAAAACCCTGTTTGGGTAGAGTCTCTGTGTCCCTTGCGAGGGGGGATGGGGATGGGCACCCTGTGAGCCGGTATTTCCGGGCTTTTGTTCTCTGGCGGCTTTCCCTGGCGGTTTGCTATGCCTCTTCTGAGAGAGCAGCAGCGGCTGAAATTCAGCCTCTGTCTCAGAACAGAGGGATCGCGGATCGTTCTCCACTGATGTTCTGGCCACTTTAACTCTGTTTCTGTTGGTGCTGCTCAACCCTGCAGCATCCCGGGCTGTGCGCCCCACACCCGGCGTCCCAGCCCTCACTTCCAGGGCCGGCACGTCTCTGTCCTTTGTGTTTCCAACCCCGCCAGCCGCCAGCCGCCAGCCGCCCCGCGCGGGCTCCCGGAGCTCCCCGTCTCAGTCTGGTGTCTCACGGGTGCTGACCGCGAGTCCGCCTGCTCCCCCGTGCAGGTGGCCCTCCAGCCGCCAGCCGCCCCGCGGACGCTCCCGGAGCTCCCGGTCTCAGCCTCGATCCAGTGAGCACACCGGAGCTCCGGAGCTCCGTGAGATGCTTGGTGGTGCACGCTCCCGGCTCACGGACTCAGTCTGCCGTTTCCAGAGTGCGGGTCCGCGGTCCGCCCGCTCCCCGGTGCAGGTGGCCCGCCAGCCGCCCTGCGCGCGCGCTCCTGGAGCTCGCGTTCTAAGTCTGTTGTCTCGCGGGTGCCGTCCGCGAGTCCGCCTGCTCCCCCGTGCAGGTGGCCCGCCAACCGCCAGCCGTCCCGCGTGCGCTCCCGGAGCTCCCTTCTCAGCCTGCTGTCTCAAGCGTGCGGGTCCGCGGTCTGTCCGCTCCCCCTTGCAGGTGGCTACCGCTTCCCGGCGCCCTGACACGGCGGCTCCCTCCCCCTTCTGTTTAGCTTCCGATATCTGTGCGCGGTTTCACGGCTCCCCGCTTCGTACCTCGATACTCAGCGCTGGAGATGTTCATTTGTAGAGATCCAGATGTATCTTCCTGCGTCTCAGGCTGATTCCGTGGATATTCCTGCTGGTCTGGTACCTATCCAGCTCAACTCAGGGGACCGGCTGAAAAAGGGGTCCCCTACTCCTCCACCATCTTAACCTCCCCCAATCCAATGTGTTCTTTAAAAATAATTAGTAAATATCATGATAGAGCTTCCATTTCATATTTTATATTTTCCACGCAAGGAACCATAAACTAAGTTGGGAGCCAACTTAATTGTTAAAGCCAGTAATTTAGCACTCCTAATGGACAGAATTATTTGCCTCTTATTTGCACGGCTTTCCATTTTACACATCAGCCAAGCAGAAACCACTGGTTGCTAAGCAACAGCTTTCCTCTCAATGACCAGAAATAGAATACATAGAAGGGCGATTTCTAAAATACAATATATATATATATATATATATAGAGAGAGAGAGAGAGAGAGAGAGAGACAGAGAGTGAGTTAAAGAGAAACTCAGCACCATAGTTCGGCTGTTCACCCAGAATGCTTGTCATGAATAATGAATTCATACTGACAGTGTGTGAATTCCAAATACATTTGATCATGAATTCTTCAGTAACTATATCATCTTTTCTTTTCTTCCAGTATCTTTCTTACTACTGAGAAACCATGAAGTAATACAGAAACCAGGTTTTGAAATAAATTTCCTTAGAAAAACTATTTGTAAACTATACACTTACGTTTTGTTGAACCAAATCATTGCTAACATAGCATTAACATTCCTGTTGCAATACTGCTTTTTTTGGTTAAAACTACATATTTAGGGGCGCCTGGGTGGCTCATTCTGTTAAGTGTCCGACTCTTGATTTTGACTCAGGTCATGACCTCAGGGTTGTGAGATCGAGCCCCATGTCTGGCTCCATGCTCAGAGGGTAGTCTGCTGGAGATTCTCTCTTTCTCCCTCTCTCTCTGCCCTTCCCCCATTCATGTGTGTGCACGTGCATACTCTCTCTCTTTCTAAAATAAATAAATAAATCTTTTTTTTTTTAAACTACATATTTAGGCATGCCTAAATAGTTCAGTCAGTTAAGCATCTGCCTTTGGCTCAGCTCATGATAGCAGAGTCCTGGGATTGAGCCCTGCATTGGGCTCCCTGCTCAGCTGGGAGTCTGCTTCTCCCTCTCCCTCTGCTGCTCACCCTGCTTGTGCTCTCTCTCTCTCCCTCTCTCTGTCAAATAAATAAATAAAATCTTAAAAAAAAAAAAGCCTACATATTTAATGCTCTGGGAGGATATACTCTAAATAGCCAATAGTGATTACCAGAGGGAAATAACCATTTGCTTTCTCTTCCACATATTCTTTACAATGAAAATAATAATTGCTAGTAGTTGCTGGGTGTTTATGAAATGCTGGACACTGTTTAGCTCATTCTATGTATTGTTACATTGGTATTCCCCTTTTGGCAGATAAGGAAAGGAGCTCTAAAGAAGTTGGGTAACTTTTTCAAGGCCATGCATGTAGAAAGCAATAGAGAGCCAGGATTCTAATTCAGGCAGAGAGACTCCAGGTCTTCACCACTTCGCTATTCTTCCTTTTATAAGATGGTTCATATAATACCTTTTTTTCTTAATTATATTATCTCAGGACACACAGAATTATACCTGGGTGCTCAGTTCATTAGCAGCTTTCCACCTATGGCTTGAATCTGTTTCATAACAGTAGTAGTTAAGAACATAACAAATCTAATAAGTGCATGAGGAGCAACATGTGGGCTGATTTTGGTCAACAGAGAACTGAAATTGTGCCAATGCAACTGAACCTAGGGCTTCACGTGGTGTTTACTCAAAGTAGATCATGTAGTTACAGAACTTTCTAAGGAATCGCTTCAAATAAATACTACTTCTGGGAATTGGTTTTCTTCTCAAATGCATACTTAGTAACTTTTTAAAAGATTGACTTAGTAGACCGTAAATGAATAAATAAAAGGCAAATTATTTTCATTTAGAGTACTGGATAATAACTATCTGTACAAGATGCAGAAAAAGCATTTGACATAGTACAACATCCATTCATGATAAAAACCCTCACCAAATAGGTTTAGAAGGAACATACCTCAACATAATATATGAAAAACCCACAGCTACATCATATTTGATGGTGAAAAACTGAGAGATTTTCCTTTAAGATCAAGAAGACAAGGATGTCCACTTTCACCACTTTTATTCAACATAATACTGGAAGTCCTAGCCACAGTAATCAGACAAGAAAAAGAAATAAAAAGTATCCAGATTGGTAAAGAAGAGGCAAAACTTTCACTATTTGCAGATGACATGATACTATATATAGAAAACCCTAAAGACTACACCAAAAAACTACTAGAACTGATAAAGGAATTCAGTAAGGTTGCAGGTCACAAAATCAATATACAGAAATCCATTGCATTTCTATAAACTAATAATGGAGTAGCAGAAAGAGAAATTAAGAAAACAATCCCATTTACAGTTGCACCAAAAATAATAAAATACCTAGGAATAAACTTAACCAAGGAGGTGAAAGACCTGTCCTCTGAAAACTATAAAACATTATGAAAGATATTGAAGAAGACACAAAGAAATGGAGAGACATTCCATGTTCATGGATTGGAAAAACATAGTTAAAATGTCCATACCACCCAGAACAACCTACAGATTTAATACAATCCCTATCAAAATACCAACACCATTCTTCACAGAACTAGAACAAATAATCCTAAAATTTGTATGGAACCACAAAAGACCCCGAATACCCAGAGCAATCTTGAAAAAGAACAAAACTGGAGGCATCACTATCCCAGATTTCAAGATATACTACAAAGCCGTAGTAATCAAAACAGTATGGTACTTGCACAGTGATAGACACATAGATCAACAGAATAGAACAGAGCCCAGAAATAAACCATGATTATATGGTCAATCAATCGTCAACAAAGGAGGAATAAATATATAATGAGAAAAAGATAATCTCTTCAACAAATGGTGTTGGGAAAACTGGAGAGCTACATGCAAAAGAATGAAACTGGACCACTTTCTTATACCACACACAAAAATAAACTCAAAATGAATCAAGGACCTACACGTGAGACCTGAAACCATAAAAATCCTAGAAGAGAACACAGGCAGTAATTTCTCTGACATAATCCATAGCAAGAATTTTCTGGCTATGTCTCCTGAGGCAAGGAAAACAAAAGCAAAAAATTAACTATTGGGACTTATCAAAATAAAAAGCTTCTGCACAGCAAAGAAACAACCAACAAAACAAAAAAACAATCTACTGAATGGGAGTGTCATTGCATATTTGCAAATGTCCAGTAAAGGGTTAGTATCCAAAATATATGAAGCAATTATACCAAAAAAATAAATATTCCAATTCAAAAATGGGCAGAAGACATGAACAGACATTTCTCCAAAGAAGGCACACAGATGGTCAATAGACAGATGAAAAGATGCTCAACATCACTAATCATCAGGGAAATTCAAATCAAAACCAAGTTGAGATATCACCTTACACCTGTCAGAATGGTTAAAATAAAAAATACGAGAAACAAAAAGTGTTGGTGAGTATGTGGAAGAAAAAGAAGCACTCCTGCACTGTGGGTGGGAATGCAAACTGGTACAGCCACTGTGGAAAATAGTATGGAGGTTCCTCAAAAAATTAAACATAGAATTACCCTATGTTCCAGTAATTCCACTACTGGGTATTTACCCAAAGAATACAAAAACACTATCTGAAAGGATATGTGCACCCCTATGTTTATTGCAGCATTATTTACAATAGCCATATTATGCGGAAGCAGCCAGTATCCATCAATGGATGAATGGATAAAGAAGATAGATAGATGGATGGATGGATAGATGATAGATAGATAGATAGATAGATAGATAGATAGATAATAGAATATTATTCAGCCATAAAAAAGAATGAGATCCTGTCACTTGCAATATAGATAGATCTAGAGGATATAATGCTAAGTGAAATAAGTCAGCCAAAGAAAGAAAAACCATATGATTTCACTCATATGTGGAATTTAAGAAACAAAACAAATGAACAAATTACAAAAAGAGACAAACCGCAAAACAGACTCCTAGTTATAAAGAACAAAGAGATGGTTACCAGAGGGGAGGTGGATGGGAAGATGGGTGAAATAGGTGAAGGGGATTAAGAGTACACTTATTATTATGAGCACTAAGAAATGTATGTATAGAATTGTTGAATCACGATACTTTACACCTGAAACTAATATACTAACTATACTGGAATTAAAATTTTTAAAAATACAAATAAATAGATAAATAAAATACTAGTGGTTTGAAAAATAAATAAATATCCTTTCAAAGTAATTTTAGCCTCTCTTTGTTCTGTCATTTGAATTTCTAAAATAGTATATATTGATAGAAAGCTGTGTTTTGGTGTATAAGTTTCTCTTTTTCTTCCTCACTTTTGAGCTCAGTGTAGCAAAGGTGAGTATTTACCAGCAATCAGGAAATTATTTTCTCCTTCCATTACTCCCACCCTATGGAGGTAAATAAGGTATTCGAAGTAAAGAAAGATATAACAGACCAGAAAGGAACCACTGAAAATTTTGCTGACTAAAATCGATTTAGGAAAGAAAGAAAACCCCAAATGCATTGTTTGGTATTTGAACTTCTATTAAGACTTTTTCTCATCCATTTTTTCATTCATTCATTCATTCAGTGTGGGGACATGACACTGAATGCTAGGGACATAGAAATGAAATGCTCAATCTAATGTTTACCTGCAAGGACAGGACACAGATACATTAACCTGAAATCATAGGTTAATAGGCAAATGCTATAATGGAGGTAGGAAGAGGACGGCAGGAGTCCATGGAGTTGACCACCTAAGAAACTGGGAGTCCAGAAGGCTTCCATCAAAGGGTACACGGGAGCTGGGTCTTGAAGCATAAACAGGAATTTGCCAGAAAGGAAAGAAGTTGGATTTCCAGAGTTAGAGTTAATCAGTGTGCAAGGTCCCAGCAAGATAAAAGGTCATGGTGTAATAAAAACAGTGAGAACCCTGAACTGCAGATTAGGCTAGGGAGAAAGGATGGGCCATGTGGTTAAGGATTTTATTTATGGTAGAGAATTTGGACTTTATCCTGAGAGCACCCAGCACCTGATAGAGCTGCTAGAAGACAAGGAAGCATGTGATAAATATGAATGTTATAAACCATGGCAACACAAAAATAAAAACATAACTAAGGAAAATTGGGAGGAAAAGAGTAGAACAGTGGAGACCTATGCTAATTTCCTCAACTTTCACAGTGAGGAGTCAACAGATATATCTAAAAATCAGTCAGAAAACAGAGATCATCTATATTGTCCAGTCATTAAAGGCAACCTCTAGAACTGAATATATTACTGGAGGCAACAAATATCAGGAGGCAAAAGATAGTAATTTAGATAGAAGCTTCCATGAGAATTCTTCCCATTCTTTACAGCAAGTAGTCAGTACATATTGCCCAGAATTGATACATCAAGAATAGAAATTAGCAGCAGAGCTTAAAATAGTTGCCTCTGCAGAAGGAGACTTGGGTGGAAAATACTTTCTGTTGGTTTTGATACCTGGAATTCCCTGTATTTGACACAAAAAACAAAAGGAGCATGGATGCTCTTTCTTTCTCTTTCATCACTTTCTCCAACAGGGTATTTATTACTGCATTACCTTTATGATACAGCCTCTTACCTCCTCTCTTAGGAGAAAGTCTCCAAAGGGATGTTTATTGCTTTTCTAGGGAGAGTCAGGCTTCACTTATATAATGAGAAAAACAGTCTTCAGCCCATGCACTAATGATAAAATACAGACTCCTGAAGACTTCAATGAGCTTAAAATAATCAGTACTGATATTGCTTCTCTAGATACAGAAAACATAGGGAACAGGAAATGTAAAGACTTTCATCACAAGTTAATTGAGAAAATACTCTAGTCATACCACAGGTGCTAAATTAACAATTTTTAAAAAATTTCTTCACTGTTTTTCATGCATGTTAGTGAAGGTTCAAACCTTATTAAAACTGTCTTAATTACTTAAATGGAAAAATGTCACAAGGGTTTTAACACTCCCTTGGAAATAACATCTTTATGACAAAATTCAAACTAATTTTTTAAAAACCACATCTGAAAAACTCAACAAGCACCTGTCAGAAGATTAGGCTAAAAAGAGCCAATATCCCTAAAAAAGAAAATGTCCATGTCACTATTTTTCAAACAAAAAGAATGACGTCCATATATATACTATATCAAAAACAATTTTTTAAAATATTTCTCATGGTAGGGTCATCTACACAAACACCAAGGCATAACCAATATGACTTTCCTCTTCTCATGCAAAAAATTATATACATTTATGAGGTCATACTCTATAATACTCAGAAGTACAGGGGCTGACTCTGCAAGACCTGGACTAGAAACTCAAACCTCACACTACCTGGGTGACCGTGGACAAGTCATTTGATCTAAATCTTGGTTTCCTAACAGTACTTACTCCAAGGGCTGTGATGAGGGACTACCCAGAAAATGGATATAAAGTGCTTAGGTGTTAAAAATCACCTTTTTAATAATAATAATAATGATAATAATAATAATAATAATACACCAGGCTGGCAGTTAACTTATAATAAGCAAAAAATCAGATTTTTGTTTAGTTAGATGACATGGATCCAATAAGGGATACCCAAACAGTATCCCAGGGAAAAAATATGTAGAACTCACAAGGCAGATTATGACATCAGCCAGCCCTTCAATGGCAGCACGATCTTCATTCAGGCTACCTCCTCCTGGAGGTGAATCTCTTCCAAGGAATGGCTTTTCATTGAGAAGCTGTTTTTTCATGAGCCAGAAACAATTTGGTTACCGTCTGTCTATGGGAGTGAGAAGAATGGTTATGTGATCAAGGCTAACTCCTACAAAACACTTTATAAATCCAAATGCCGAATGCCAACAGGATTTTCTTCTGACAGTTTTATCCAAACATGTTGATAGTTCCAAGATCAGGCAGTCTTCTCTGGGTGGGGAATGAGGTGGTGGGGCAGAGGAGGTATTGAAAATATACACACATACAGAGAAGATAAGTAACCTGCGAAGTCAAAATTATTACTATCTGTCCCTGTATGGAAAAAGTTTGCGGACCCCTGCAAAAGAGTCTAAACACTGACCTTTGAGAACTTCTGCCTTTAAGGATTTCAAACTCTAGAGGCAATCAGATCAAAACCTTGGTTTTTGCATAACTAATGATATGACCACATTCTTCTAGTCATGGTTCTGTGATATTGAATAGAAAAGGAGATTTTCCTTCCTCTGTATTTTTGCTTGAATTATTATAGATGAAATCATTCACTAGTAGACAATTGGCTTTTTGGATGACACTGAATTGTCATTCGATCAGAATCCCGTGTCGTTTGTTCTAACACCGGCATTGAAACTGAGAACGGGAGCAGGACCCTTCCTGAGGCCAACAGCCCTCTGGTCATGCAGCATGCAGTGTTACTACCCAGCAACAACAAATAATACCCCTCAGCCAGAAGAACAACTTGAAAATTCTGAAAACCAAATTTTTTTCCATGCTTTTGGCATCAAAGCTCATGTCTGTGGAATAACTCAAATGGAATGGATGTAGATTATTTGTTGTCTTTATCCTACCAAGTGTGACTAGTCCTATAGTTGACCCTTGACCAATGTGAGGGTTAGGAGTGAGTACCAATCCCTGTACAGTGGAGAATCCACGTGTAACTTTTAACTCCTCCCAAATTTAACTACGAATAGCCTACTGTTGACCTTACCGATAACATAAATAGTTGATTAACACTTACTTTGTACGCCATATGTATTATATTCTGTATTTTTACAATGAATCAAACTGGAGAAAAGAAATGTTATTAAGAAAATCATAAGCTAGGGGCGCCCGGGTGGCACAGCGGTTGGGCGTCTGCCTTCGGCTCAGGGCATGATCCCGGCGTTATGGGATCGAGCCCCACATCAGGCTTCTTCCTCTATGAGCCTGCTTCTTCCTCTCCCACTCCCCCTGCTTGTGTTCCCTCTCTTGCTGGCTGTCTCTATCTCTGTCGAATAAATAAATTTAAAAATCTTAAAAAAAAAAAGAAAAAAAGAAAATCATAAGCTAGGGAAAATACATTTACAGTACTGGACTTTATTTATCGAAAAAAATCCACATAGACGTGGACCCACGTAGTTCAAACCCATGTTGTTCAAGGGTCAAATGTACTTTTCTCTGCAGAAGTATTGACACGGTCGATTATGGGGCCCTGCGCTGGAGCCTGCTGTGTATGTAATGAATGAGCACATTTTACCTTCTAAGACCTGGGGGTGGCGGGGGGGGAGGGCATGAATCCTGAATCCAGCTGGTCCTAAAGGTTTTCAGCAAGGAACTGTGAACCTATATTCCATTTGGTTATGATTGCAGGTGCCACTATTTTGAAGCCAGCAAACTCCTTTTACCCACAAAAATGCTCCTCCAATATTTTAGTGTTTGCAAACAGTATGAGGCTAACACTTGTTCCATCAAAGAAGTGAATACATTGTACTAACAGTTTGCTCTTTTAAGGATTGTGTACAAAGCAGTAATGACCGGGTCACAAACATTATGAATACAAATGTAACTATTCTTAAAGTAGCACACCCTATTCTTTCTCCATTGTTATCACACCCAGTTTAAATAATGAATTTAATTCAGGAAGTCATTTTTTGATACTCTGCCATGTGCCAGGCAATAAGGTGTGTACACTGGTGAACAGAACAGGTATCTTCTCCTATAAGAAAATAATAGTTTGAAAGTGGATATACAAGAAGTATGTATTGACTCATTCGTTTATTCCACAAATAAATTTACTGAGCACCTACTACAAACTAAACATCATACTAAGGGCTGGGATTTTAGCAGTGAAAAAAAAAATCCCTATCATCTTACAGTTTACAGGCTAGTGGAGAGAGAGATAAAATAAGCAACATAAATAAGTAAAATAAATTAATATAAAACAGAGAAGAAAATAGAGAATGACAGAATAGGAGATGCAATTTTAAATAAGGTGACTATAGAAGGCCTCATTGACAATATATCATTTGAGAAAGGAGAATGTGTCAAGTAAATATTGCAGGGTGGGAGGTGT
This sequence comes from Ailuropoda melanoleuca, assembly GCF_002007445.2. NCBI lineage: Eukaryota > Metazoa > Chordata > Mammalia > Carnivora > Ursidae > Ailuropoda > Ailuropoda melanoleuca. The sequence goes on from NC_048225.1 coordinate 84,599,551, forward strand.
TCCAAGCAGAAGGAATAGCAAATGCAAAGGTCCTGAGGTAGGAGGGTACCTGGCCAATCTAGAAGAAGAATAATGAAGCCAGTGTGTCTAGAGCAGAATAAATAAGGAGAAAGGGTAGTAGAAGTCTAGGGAGGTGGGAAGAAAGATCACGTTGGATAGTGTAGGCCACTGTAAGGACTTTGGATTTTAGTCTGAATGAAATGAAGAGTCTCTGAAGGATTTTGAGAATTTGAGGGACTAACCAATATTTTTAAAGGTTGGTTCTGCTATGAAAGTCTTAAGTATGGAAGACCATCTAGTAAAGGGATTCACCTAGGCCAACAGGTCAGTGAAGGCCTTCTGAACAGATCGCATTTGAGCCTGAAGATACGTGTTTACTGTGGGAAGTTAGCATTAGGGAAAAGGGAGGAGCTCTCCTCAGACAAGAGGACCAGCTGATGAGAGAAAAGAACCAGTTGGAGGTTTTTAATGCCACAGTAAGCATCTTCTACTTTCTCTGAAGGCCAATTATTGAAAGATTTTAAGCAAGGGAGTGACACAATCTGTTCAATGTTTTATAACAGCTGTCAGATTGTTATTTATGAAATGGAATCAGTAGTGGTTTTTTAAACCACAGGTCATGACTCATCAATTCAGGAGATCACCAGACTGTGATTTCTTAAAAATGAAATAGAATAGAAAACATCAGAATGCCCAGGAGGTTTTAAGGGTAAGGATAGTGGCAGGGAACTTTTGATCCTATATATAAATATATTCGTGTGTGTGTGAGTGTGTGTGTGAGTGTGTGTGTGAGTGTGTGTGTGTGTGTGTGTGTGTGTGTGTGTGTGTGTGATCGTCCAAAGTTTGAAAGTCACTTGATTAGCAGGAAAGACATAAAACGAGGGAAAGCAGTACAGGGGATATGCTGGAATCTTCTTAAAGGTATCGCTGCTCACTGAGATGAGAGAGAGAAACAAAGAGGCCTGTGAAAGCTCTCGTGGACCCACCTAATGGGTTCCAGAGGCAAATGAATGGTCCAAGGCAGTTCAGCAACTGGATGGATGGCTGAAATTGAGATTATGGGTAGGGAAGATAATGAGCTTGGATTTCAATTTCACTACCTGCAAGCCATCACAATGGAGATACTTAGTTTAGAGCACATGATAAGACTGGACACTGAGATTTGGAACTGGTCAGCACCGATAGATCAAAAAAAATTGTTAAATATTATATGACAAGTAATCCCACCATACCTTATAGTGATCCCATGAAATATTTGGGGGCAAAATATATTACATCTTTTGGGACACAATATTTGCCAAAAAAATTATTTTACTTCTCTGGAATTCACATGTAACAGGGCCTTCTGTATTTTATCTAGTGATTCTAATCAGTGTTCAAGTTCCATGAGAACAGAAGCAGATATACCAGTCAGGACACAGTAACAACAACCCAGGCAAAGAGGTAAGAAGCCCTAAAGTTAATGTTTCACGAAGATTCTTTGCTTGACTAATATAAATGTAAAACTGAATCATTAACCTTTGAATTAATTACAAGCATAATGATGTTGTGCAGAGATCCTCCTCCCTTGGGCTCAGGATATGTACATGCATGGCTCAGAGTTCAGATGCGCCCCACTATCTGCTCTGGCTCAGCGAGGGGCTCCAGGATCTCACAGAGCACATTCCCCTAAAGAGGAAGCTAAGAGCTAGCATCTAGGAGGGCTATCCTAAAGGGACTTATCTCTAGGGATAAACCATTGTGGGGAAAGTTCTGTCTGCATTTTCACTTGCATAGAACTTGTTTGTAGTGTTGAACTTGACACAAAACCAAAAACTGAAAGGCCACTATTGTGGATATAGCTTTCCTGCAGGAAAGAAATTTTTTTTAACTACACACATTTTCAATATATTGAAATGATTTGAGTGATATGGCTTTGAAAAAAGCCAATGAAAAATGACATAAACATAAATCCAACATGTCAAAACTATTTCAGAATACTTATTTTCTTCTTTCAGGGAAGCTGTGTTCCTACCATCCTGAGGTCTCACATACTATACACTATAAACTAAGTTCCTTGGCCTTGGTCTATCAGCAAACACTAAAGATCTCATTGTCCCTGAGCCCTGGCTCCAGAGGGCTCCATGGAAGGGAAGAAGCAAGCAATTATATACACACATACATGTTCTCAAAGTACATTGGCAGATCCCACACTGACAGCTGCTTGGTTTTTTTCAGGCCCAGGCTCCATGATCATATATATCTATAATTGCAAGGGCATTCTTAAAAACCTGTAATGAGATGTGTAATAGAAATATGACTAAAGAAATATGAGTGACAACTGCTGCTTAACTATATTATATTTCAGCACTGAGAGTCTTTAAAATATTTATTTATTTATTTATTTATTTATTTAAGAGAGAGACACAGAGAGAGGGAGACACAGGCTGAGGGAGAGGGAGAGACAGAATCCCAAGCAGACTCCACACTGAGCAAGAAGTCCAATGTGGGGTTGAGTCTTTCGACCCTGAGATCATGACCTGAGCCAAAATCAAGAGTCAGATGCTTAACTGACTCAGCCACTCAGGTGCCCCTCAATACCCGGATTCTAATGTCACTTCAGTGAGGGCAGGAATCCTAGCCTGTGCTCTATTCGCCAATGTGGTTTGCAAAAAGGGGGCAAGATGAAGAGTCCGCAAAGCCAATCATTATGTTCATGAGGGATGTGGAAACTATTCAAAGTTTCATTTTTAAACTTGTCAAAAGCAACTCAGTAACCAGAGGCAGACACTTCATTTCTTTCATTCATTCAATAAATGTCTACTGAGGACCAGTAAGTTGCCAGGTACTCAAGACTATATGATGGGAAAAAGACAGTCTTTTCAACAAATGGTGTTGGGAAAACTGGACAGCTACCTGCAAAGAATGAAACTGGACCACTTTCTTACACCATACACAAAAATAAACTCAAAATGGATTAAAGGCCTAAATGTGAGACCTGAAACCATAAAAGTCCTAAAAGATAGCACAGGCTGTAATTTCTCTGGCATTGGCTATAGCAACATTTTTCTAGATATGTCTCCTGAGGGGAGAGAAACAAAAGCAAAAATAAACTATTGGGACTACATCAAAATAAAAAGCTTCTGCACAGAAGAGGAATCAACAAAAGAAACAAACAAACAAAAACATAACCTACTGAATGGGAGTGGATATTTGCAAATGACATATCCAGTAGAGACTTAATATCCAAAATACATAAAGAACTTATGCAACTCAACATCAAAAAAATCAATAGTCCAATTAAAAAATGGCAGAAGACGTGAACAGACATTTCTCCAAAGAAGACCTACAGATGGCCGACACATGAAAAGATGCTCACTATCACTCATCATCAGGGAAATGCAAACCAAAACAGAATGGTTAAAATAAAAAATACAAGAAACAATAAGCATTGGCAAGGATGTGGAGAAAAAATAATTTGCTCTCTCACTTTATGAACAATGTCTGATTGGAATAAGGGAAATCAGCAACTCCGAGATTTTGAGGAAAAGATTTTAAAGCATGAAAATAATTTAAAATATATTATTTGTACGTGTTCAGATGTTAACCTGCAAAGGTGCAAGGACACAGAGTTTTACAGAATTTCGAAGACCACTGGTTTAAAGAATTTAACCCAACGAAAAATGTCTGTGCTGCTTATATGCACGATAAAGCGACAAGCACAGGCTTTCTATAGGAAAAGGTGATTTTGAATGCAGTTGGATTGTTCTCAGCCCAATCCTCAGGAACTTCTACCCACTCCCAGGGGAAAGACATCTATAGTAGTGCTGGCAAAGAATAACATGGGGCCACGTTACCCAGACCTATGTGGGAAACCGCCCAAGGAGGCACTGTTGAAAGACAGTCTACAACACAAGTGAGGAGTGAGGTACTACCTTCATGACCATGCCCATCTCAAGAGCCACAGGGCCACGGAAATATCTGAAACCACGAGGTAGCCAGGGAGACCATAGGTCAAATCGTTTGTGTGACAAACCTTGGAGACTTCCCGTGGCAGGTGGAAGGGGTCCCTCTATTTCCTCCGATCTGTAGGATCAGCACCTCGTTGCCGTTCTCAGGAGCCCATGGGTATGGTCTGGGGAAACAGGGAACTGTTTAAATAAAACATCTAGAACTCATTAAATATGAAATCCCTTTCTTCACTCTCTACCTCTAGCCTCCCCCTCTTCCCAATTAAAAATAAAACTGAGGTTCAAGGAAGCTGAATTTTTGAAGGTTCTGAGCTCTCCTAATTTCAAAACTAGAATTTTAGCCACAGACCAGACACTACTGGAAACTGACTGTCTCAGAAGGACATAATTTTGTATTTTCCTCAAGTTGTTTTTTATGTCGTTTGGCTAAGAAAATTGGCTTGGGTTTGGGCAGGAAGCTGGGTAAGAAGTTGTCACTGTCCTGACTCACCAGGTGCATCACCCTCATTAGGTGACAGCTCATCCACCAACGGGACAGCCACCCCCCCCCCCGAGAGATGTGGACTGTTTTCCTTCTCCATTCTCAGTGAAACATCCCTCGATTTGACAGTGTCACCCATTGGAGGGACTTTGGGATCCCTGTGAATAACAGAGGTCCCATTTGCTAAAGGAAAGAAACTTCTTTCCTCTTTATATTTAGAATTCCATTAAAGATTTACAGTGCCAAGTGGCAAGATAGTGAACGTGAATTTGAGGTACTCACAGAAAAGACCAACTATATAGTCTCCCAACAGAAATTCTCACACTTTACTAAATTTGAAGACTTACATTTTATGTGTTAAAAGAGATTGGTAGATTTGTCAAAGACTTCTCTCTATGGGGTTGGGTGTTGTACCATATTTCTGAAAAGTTCACATTTCTAACCCAAATTAGTGTAATATGGTTCCCTTTAATATGGTTACATACACTTGGTGGTTTGACAAGATCTTCTGAATCATTTTTTTAAGATTTTATTTATTTTTTTATTTATTTGAGATAGAGACACAGATAGCAAGAGAGAGCACGAGTGGTGAGGAGAGAGAGAAGCTCCCCCTTAGAAGCTTAGCAGGGAGCCTGACTCAGGGCTCCATCCCAGGACCCCGGGATCATGACCTGAGCTGAAGGCAGACGCTTAACTGACTGAACCACCCAGGTACACCGTGAATCATTTTTTAATAACCTATATTTCATGAATAGTTGTTTTTGACCCAATCCAGCTCACCAGCTCCCTTTGTGACCTAACATACCTCCAAGTATAACTTAAAAGGGGGATGGCAACCACGAGGATAGGGAGCTGCACTATCTCTTTCCCCATACAAGGCAGATATCAATTGCCAACTTATTCCACTGTATTGAAAGTTAGTCTTGATTCTTCACAGCCCAACACTGAAAACAACGCTGTCAACTAATTGGACTTAACACCTAATTTGAAATCTATTTGCAATTCCAGGATTTGATTAAATCACTAGAAAAATCTAACTATTCTTGAGAAGTTCCTTTGAACTCCCCAAATCTTATGTCTGGCCACCTAATGTCACATTCCCAGTGGTAATGTTCTTTAGATGACTCAAAACTTCCATCTCTCTTTGTTTTTACACATTAGAATTCTAACTCTCGGGGCGCCTGGGTGGCACAGCGGTTGGGCGTCTGCCTTCGGCTCAGGGCGTGATCCTGGCGTTATGGGATCGAGCCCCACATCAGGCTCCTCTGCTTTGAGCCTGCTTCTTCCTCTCCCACTCCCCCTGCTTGTGTTCCCTCTCTTGCTAGCTGTCTCTATCTCTGTCGAATAAATAAATAAAATCTTTAAAAAAGAAAAAAGAATTCTAACTCTCATTCTGAGTTTTGAGTTATATCAGGAAATAACTTCAGGTGGGGAGATAAGGAACAGATTATCTATTCCCTATTTTATTTCTTTGAAATGAGTATAGCATTGGTTTCCCAGACTGTCTACCAAGTTGACCCTTAGGATTCTAGATTGATTTGTGTTTAAGGCCAACATATATGTTCATATTTTACCTGATTTATCCATACTTAAAATAAGGACCCTGAAAACTAATCATTGCCTGGTTGTTTTTTAATATTGGCAGACTTGAGGCTCCCAGGTGGCTCAGTTGGTTAAGCATCTGCCTTCGGCTCAGGTCATGATCCCAGGGTCCTGGAATGGAGTCCCACATCAGGTCCCTGTTCAGTGGGAAACCTGCTTCTCCCTCTCCCCCTGCCCCTTCCCCTGTTTGTGCTCCCTCCCTCTCTCTCTCTCTCTCAAATAAATAAATAAAATCTTTTAAAAAATCCTTTAGTAAGTGTATAAAATCACAGTCATAGGAATAATTTCTGATTTCATCCAAAAATTAATTCTCCGAACAATAACATTACTAAGAGTTCTCAAAGATGTAAACCACTTTGACTGGGTTATATATTACTTTTAAATCTCTTCATTAGAGGGATGTCTCAGGCACTAGGGAGAATACCTTTTTTTGAATGTTAAAGACTTTTAGTTTCCTTAAAGAGTTTTGGTACCTTTGGAGTTAATTATATACTTTATACCTGAACATAAAAGATTAGTAACCTAAAGATATTTAGATAGTTTCTCTAAAGATTAATAAAAATGATGAATAAAAAGAATATAAGCCTTCCCTGTTGAATTATTATAGGAAAGGAATAAGAAAATTTCTTCAGCCATACTTAGAACAGTAAAATTCAGAATCACAAACACAACTACACATCCAAATATAACATTACTGTATTTATCAAAACAATTATTAACAATAGTCCTACTAGGGTGCCCTGTGGCCAGAAGAATCCCAGAGCGGGGCATTCATAGGTCCTTTTAATTATCATTACTCCCTGGAAAAAGTCCACCTTGAGAAAATATGCCAGGGACGTACTAGGTCTGATGACAACGCACAGGCAAAGATTTAAGTCGATAAATGGCATAACAAGCGGCACTGCTGGGCCATAAGTGATGAAAAGCCAAGTCACTTGGTTTATTGGGGGGGGGGGTGTAAGGAAATTAACTGACTCATTTAAAAAGCCTAGGCATTGACTTCGGGCAAGGCTGGATCCAGTGCAACATCCCTGCACCTTGGTCTCTTTTCATCTCTCACATCCACCTTCCTTTTTATTGCCCACACTCTGAGGCAAGCTCTCTCCCTGTGACAGCCGGAACAGCACTAGGCATATATCTTCCGGATCCCTATCCAGCCAATGCCCGAGTATTTGCTCTAATTGGACCAAATTTGGTCACACACCCATCCATGAACATTCCCTGCAGTCAAAGGGTGCTGGTCCAAGCAGAAAGAAAAGTGAATACTGCACAGCCAGAACCAGTAGCTTTCTACCCTAGTAAGGCACAACCAATTCTATATTGCTTTTGAGCTGTGTAAATGCCTAGGTTCCTGTTTCCTAAAATTTGGACATCTTGAATTCTTTGAGCCCTCTGCTCATATCATACAATTATCTCAAATTCAAATATTCTTTTTGGAACAGAGCACACTAGTTTGTAAGGAGGTTCCTGTCTACTTAGCATGGTGCCTCTATACCGTAGCCGAAGTCCCAAAGCTGAGAATAATAAGAGACAATTCCACCACCACCCCCCTGATCCATTCTAAAGAGAGTGCCTGAAACATCCAGGTCAGACTTAATAAAAGAAAACAAGTCAGGGACACTTGAGTGGCTCAGTTGGTTGAACATTCAACTCTTAATTTCAGCTCAGGTCACGATCTTATGGGTTGGGGGATGGAGTCCTGCATGGGCTCTGCGCTCAGCAGGGAGTCTGCTTGGGATTCTCTCTCCCTCTCCATCTGCCCCTCCCCTGACTCACCCATACTCTCTCTCTCTAAAATAAATACATAAATCTTAAAAAGAAATCAGTCCAGTATCTATGAAACCCTCACTTCCAGCTTTTATAAGACATGGCCAAATTGTGAAAGATCATTAAAAGAAGGTCAAGGAGAGCAGGAATTGAAAGGAGTGGAGAGTGTTTGCGCTTTTTTTTTTTTTCTTCTCTCCTCACACAGAGAGAAAGGCATGTTACCTCCCAACCTCCCCCATAAAGATGGAAGGAATCTGCAGAAGGAGAGACAGGAGCCTTGCTTCTTAGCAGAAGTGTAACTTATCAGATGGTGAGAGAAAAATAAAGCAAAGTAAGTGATGGGTGTGGCTGTGTGATGCTTGAGATGGAGTGATCAGGGAAGACCTTACTGATAAGAGGACATTGGGCCAAGGCCTAAAAGTGAGGGAAAAAGCCATGCAGAGAGAATAGAAAACCCAAAGGCCCTTAGCAAGAACATGTTTAGTATTTTCTGGATGGAAAGGAGCCAACAGGACGGGAGAGGACTGAGCAAGAGGGAATGTTTCAGGAATAAAGGGCGGTGATTAGAATGGAGTAGCATTTACTACAATGGGTGGAGAGTAATGGGAGAGTGTGAGACCACACACCACAGCCTGAGTGCTGTGCGTGCCTGAGTTTTGGCTCAGGCCTGGACTGGGGGCTGGAGGAGGCCGGGGAAACTTTGAATTTTATTACATCTATGTAATTGGATTAGAAAATTAGATATTAGGATTGGACTTAGGCTGAACTGTACTGTCTTTTAATACCTTAAAGTAAGCCTTACTTTTCAGGTAGTCAAGCGGCTGAAAAGCCATGAGATCTATGTGAAGGGTTATCTCCAGGGCAAGAATGAGAAGGTAAGTGCATGTTTGAGGGTTAGAGAAAAATAAAGCTGTTCCCCTTGTGTACCTCACAGAGTTTACCTTATTCAATAAACTGATTACTTTCTAAAAGAATCAAAACCCTTACAATCCATCTGTGAATTCACTGTATACAACACAATGTTTTACACATTATTATGTGTAAACTCAGTAAACATTTGCTAAGTATCGAGTAGTATAATATGCCATTTGGGGGGGAAATGACGTGGCACTAGATAATGGTCAGATCCGGGAAAGCTGAGGTAGGGCCTAACTTTTTAAAGTGTATAATTCAAAACTTGAGATTATTTGTTGGGCTTACATGTGTCCTCCTGACCACTAACCGGAGTCACCTACAAAGGACTCACGGTGAACTTGTTAGAGAGGATCAATACCCAAGCAGCCTATGACACAGAACTATTTGCTGTTTGCTAGTTTTACTGCGCAGTGCAGGGTCCAGGAAGGAGAAACAGCTGCAGGATTGTTAGATGAAATAAACTGAAAGAAACAGAATAACACACAGAAGCAAGAGTTTTTTAAATGACGGAAATCACTAAATTGGCTATTTCCACTTCCATTTTTGGGCTTAAACAAGATGACAGTTTGCTACCCTTTCACATAGAAGAAGTCCAGAATTTGGCAGTCCAGAGCAGAAACGGCAGCTCCAAGGTCAGCAGAAGCTAGACTCTTCCTATGACACTGCTTTGGTCAGTTCTGGGCCTGTCACCTCCTGATCCACAATGGCTACTTGATTTCAACCCATCACATCTGCATCCCAGCCAGGCAGAAAAAAGAAGGAAGAAGGGTACTCCTCTTTCCTTTGAAGGATACTTCTATGTAGTCTTCACCCAATTCAGTTTACCAAAACCAGCTGAGAGGGGGGTTAGGAATCGTGACCTTTAGTATTGTGTTTCTAAGGAGGAAAAAGAGAATGGATGGAAGACATAGTCAAATAGCCATTTCTGCCTCATCTTGTTTCTCTTAAATACCTGTGGGTGAAGTTAGCTCGGATGTTTTTTATCAAGAAGAGTTATTCCTTTTCGTACGTCTGCGTGTTAGGTTAGTGTGTTCACAGCTCTATTTACTGGTTGTATTGTACTTCTGATCATCCTTAATAGCTAATTCCACTAGTTCCAAAGACATAAGTTCAGTTATATAACCTATCAGCATCCTCCCTGTCCAACCCTCCACCAATGAATTGGCCGTGCCTGATAATTCATTTGTCTCCTATGGAAATGATTAATAAATTGAGTCAGTAAGCATGTAATGAAATGTAGAATGCAGTGGTGGAACAGGGATGGGCTTCAGATCAGACTCTCCTGGACTGAAGTCCTGCGCCCAATATTCAAGTGACATGACTTTGGGTAAGCTTCCAGCATCTCTAAATTCCCATTTCCTTCTCCATAAAACAAGGACGATAATAAATACCTCCTGAAGCTGCTATGAGGAATGAATTAAATAACATGAAAAGTGACCATATGCCCCTATAACACTCAAAATCATTATTCTGTGATTTCATTGTTCCCAGAGCACCTGCAATGTGCTAGGTACCATGCCTGACACTGTGGTTGTTAAAGCCTAAAGAAGATATGCAGGAAGCCTGTGATATAATGCAGGAGCTTAAGACACCTAGAAACAGGCTTTGCGGAGTAGGAAAGGTTTTACATATGTGCAACATTAGAATGACACCTCGCTTGACTGATATCAAAATGGTAGATACATTATCTTCCAGAAAATGGGATGATTCAATCTGTTAAGAATCTGTGTGCTTGACATGCTGTTTGGTAACAAGCACTGACAGGTAGGCCACCCCACGTAGGTAAACAGGGTCACATGAAAGGCTTGCAATGGCCCCACTGGTACATTTTTCTGAAAAGTGACAGAGAAGTACCTACATAGTACTCTCTTGACTACTTTGTGAACATCACATATTAGTTTAGGTTAGAATTTGAAAACTAAAACAAATTGACCGTCACACTACAAAAATTCAGGGAAAAGTCACTTTCTTTACATTGATATGTCTTCAAAGCTCAAGGCAATAGTAATGATGCACTACCGAGTCCCCCCTTCCTGTGTAGAGATGTGTGGAAGATCTCTACATGCCTGGCCCAGGGTGGGCAACGGGGTTGCAAAGATGAACAAGATGGCATCTGTCCTCCCAGAATATAGCGTACAGAAGGGACACAGACAAGTGGAATTTTCATTACCGTGTGATTAATGCTACGGAGAGGAGAGATCTCCTGGAGTGTTATGTAAGTTTATAGGAGGGGACAGCCCAGCTACCCTTGGCCAGTGAGGGAATGCTGACTGGAGGAAGTGAGTTCTACACTGAAGCCTAGAAGATAAGTAGAAATCAGTGCAAAGGGCAGGTCCAAAGGGCATGGTATATTAATGAAGGGAGGGTTTCTGTGTGGCTGAAGAAGAACGTGAGAGATAAGATTTGCTAGGTCCACATACTGCAACCCAGAATAGACATCCTGGAATACTGTGAAGAACTTTGATCCCCACTGTGATGATTCAGTTCATAGGCTTCTCCTAATTTTCTAGGGAATGCAGAGAAAAAACAAACAAATAAAACAGGATTCATTATGTTATGGCAGAAAATAATTTTACATAGAAATCTGAGAAACAGCCACATCATGTCACTTTCCCACATAAACACAGGAAGCAGTATTTGTATACATATATTCTTAACAGCTTTTCAATTCATTACTAGTGCTCAACCTTTTAGTAACTTGGGTTTCATTCTTTATGCCACTTCAAAAATAACATGGTAGGGGCACCTGGATGGCTCAGTTTGTTAAGCGTCTGCCTTTGGCTCAGGTCGTGATCTCAGGGTCCTGGGCTCCCTGCTCAGTGGGGAGTCGGCTTCGTTGTCTCTCCCTCTGCCCCTCCCCTCCGCCTGTGTGCTTACCTGCTCTCTCTCTCTTCTTGCTCTCTAATAAATAAAATCTTTAAGAAAAAAATAATAACACAGTAAAGAAATGACCATGATTCTGCAGTATCTTTGAAAAATTTTTAAATCCATATTTAACTTGTTTTCTTGATGTAGACCCTTAAAGAAGTTCAGGCTAATTATAAGGTATGTCTCTATTACTATCCCTTTGGGTGAGAGAGCCCATCACATTTCATAAACTTAATGGGATGGATAAGAATTGATGCAACACTAAAAGATTACCCAGAAATTTCTACATAGTGACACTGTGGCCAATTAATGAAGTTAATTTCTCAGTAGGCAATCTGGTACCTTTAAAAAATGCATATAACTAAAGGATTTTTCTCTTTCATTTACGGTTAATATGCAAATCGGATATCCATAAATTCATTCCCGATAGAGTAAAAGCAATAAAATTTTCATGATTCAGCAGACTTTAAATCATTTACAACACTATAATAAGTTATTGAAGAAAGAAGCTTAAAAATTGACAGAATGCCCTTAATAGCAAAAAAATGTTAGTACTTTGCAGAGAGAAAATCCTCAAATTTCCTGTTCAACTGACACAAAGAAAACAATTTTCAAAAGTTCAATAGATATTTTTAGAAGACAAAAATCATTCACAAAATACTAGGTTAGGTGCTATGATCAGACAAAAAATGAACCATGGTCCTTATCCCCATACAGCTAAGCACAAAGTGGAACAGATTACCCTCTCTCCATAACAGCACGGAGTTTCAGGTTCCCACCACTAATGGAATAGAACATTCCTTGAATCTGGACAAGAAACCTAGGTAAAGAAGTGGAGCTGACAATCCTGCATCCCCTTCAGCATATTTGAGACCTCATTGAGAAAAAGAAGGAATATTAGGTAAGGAGATCCAGTGTCCTCATTCTAAGTCATCTGATGTATCTTTACTCCCTCTGCTAGGTGATATGCCTCCATAACCACTCCCTTTCTCATTTTCCTACTCCTCTATCACACCCTTGCCCTCCACCACTTACCTTCATTATTTGGAAACATCCGCTTGATAGAAAGAGCCATGAAAAGTTACATGTGATTTTGACATTCATTCTTCCAATACTTCTAAGATGCCTGAGGGCATAGGAATGACCAATTTAAGAACCTGAGTTGCTGTTAAGTATTAAAATTCAATTCACTCATCTCTTACATCTGCAGGTATAAAAGTATCCTGTGGCAAATTAAGTGCACGTTATAAGTGATGTGCCCAGGCAGCAAGATAGAAGAGAAATTATGTATGCTGGAGTGACTGGGGGAGGCATTTAAATAAATACAGATATACATATTTACTTATCACCCACCGTGTGCCAAGTATATAATTCCGTGAAGCAAGTATTATTGTTCCCATTTTAAGCATTAGAAAACACAGTCATTAAAACAAGAGATTTTCCTTAAATAGCTAAGGAACAAAGACAAGATATGGGCCTAGACCCTCCAGTCCATCACTCTTCTCATAAACACTAGCCCATTTCTTGGAAGTGGCAGGGTGTTAACTGGGTCTTGAAAGAAAGATAGGAGCAAGGTAGTGAGAAGACACAAGCGCAGAAGGAAGACAAGTGTGTCTCAGGCCTCCTCACCCTTCAGGGTACTGGTGGAACACACTGTCACTAGATTTTCTTTCACATTCTTCTCTCTACTAAGACAATAAGAGAAGAGACAACTGGGAAAGAAAACCTCTCATTGACAAACCTGCTCCTGAGGGTACCAATTGAGGAGGACCATAGCCTCGAGGGATCACTCTTGAGGGTGGGAACCCTTAAATAACAAGTTTATGACTTTCTGCCTTCAGTCATTTAGAAAGCCCAATTCATTAGAATCTTGTAAAATTTCATCATTGTCTCTTTGTCCTTCATTCTGGTCTCCTCCAGACAGTAGGACACATTACAGAAAAAGGGAGAACTGATGTTACAATGCCACTGCTCTGTCTTGTCTCTTTCTCTAAAGAAGTCTCTTGACTTCATTTCTAAGTGATCAGTTTACACTACTAGCAACAGTTGGCTGCTGGTCCAACTGAACTATAGTGTGTAACTTTCATCCATTTAGGTATTAAGTTTTGGAGGTGAACACAACAAAAGATCTCTCCTGGATTGAACTCTATAGATTGCGCTTATGTTACCACAGTTCTGTTTATACATTTGATTGCAATGTTTACATTAAAAACTCAGCTTAGTATAAAGGCTGCTTATTCCATGCCTTGGTTATTTTCAACAATTAAGTTAAATTTTTTTTAAAAGGTGTTTTGGATGAAGGCTTAGTCAAGCTTAGGTTACACATTAGAATTCAAGAGCGGAATATACAGTTGTAGGCCACATAGTCCTAAAAGGCAGTCTTGAAGGTCATATAATGTCACTGGAAGAACGTCTGAATGACATGAGAAGTTTTAATTCCAAAGAAATCGTTGAGACAGAAAGAAACTATTAGGGGGTTTTGGTTACTGGAAGAGGAGGCTAGAATTGTTCTCAAAATTTTACTAGTGATGACTTTAGAAAACCAGCAAAAGGTCATTAGTAAAACAGTTGACTTGGATAATATAATAGTCAACAAGGCTAATGCAGGATAAAAATATTTGGATTATATAATCTGTTCTGATGCAAATTCTCTATGGAAGTCTTACCAGGAAAACAGAAGACTCTCTCTAAAAGGGAATACTTAAAACAATTTTTTAGAAAGGCATCAAGTTCTCCATTTGTTATATACTGCAGTACATAATGGTTTCCAATGACCTATTTTAATGGAAATTTTAGGATTTTTCCCTGTGCTTCTTGTGCCTTTTATGACACTACCATTTTCTTGTTTGTGCTCTTAAGGCACCACTAATGTACCACAAAAATATTTTCAAATGCCAAAAGAGGAAAAAAAAAAATGGAAGGAACTGCAAGGGATGAGAGCAATATATGAAAGAGACAAGTCAGTCGGTCACTCAGGGTACAACAGAAATCAGTGGACCGGAGGAGGCAAAGCATTCATTGCCTTGCCAAACCAAAAATTTGCAATGGTTTTCTCATTTGGCAAAGGACATCGAGAATATGTACACAGTTGATCAAAAACAATGGAATGTGGTTTAGAAGTGTTAAAACGTAAACAAGTTTCCAGTTTAAGGTTAATGTTAGGGTGAGACTTGTAAATTGTGTGAATTGCTAAGTAGTAATATTTACTTAGATTAACTTATCATAGTTCACATGGCTAATCAAGAAGAGGGGTGACTAATATCTGGAACAAAATGGTTCATGTTCATACGCCTAGAAAAGGCTTTTGTATCTGTGGTGGTTTTCAAACTTTAGTATGGATACAAGTTGTTGGAATGGTTGTCAAAATGTAGATTTCCAGGCCCCCTTCCCAGAGATTCTGATCTAGCAGTTCTACAGTAGGGTTTCTCAATCTTGGCACTATTAATATATTAAGAGATGATTTTCTTGCTGTGGGGACTGCCCTGTGCCTTGTAGGGGGTTAAGCTGCATTCCGGGTCCACTAGATACCATAGCATCCTTCCCCTGGGCCTGTTTCCAGATGTTGCTACATGTATGGGGGCACAAATCACTCTCCTCTTTTGCGAATCACGTGTTAGGGTGAAGCCTATGGACTGCATTTCTAATAAGAATATACAAGTGGTTTTGGTCAGTGGACCAAACTTGAGAAATACTGAACTAATGTGTTGAATTATGTCCCCTTCAAAATTCATGTTAAAGTCCTAACCCTCAATAGCTCAAAATGTGACCCTGTTTGGAAATAGTCATTGCAGATTTAGTTAAGATGAGGTCATACTGGGTTACAATGGGCCCCTAATCCAATATGACTGGCATCCTTATAAAAAGGGAAAATTTGGACCCAAGAGATAGGCACACAGGGAAAATGACATGTAAGCCAAAAGAAAGGGCTGGAACAGATTCTTCCCTAGCTCCTACAGGGGAAGCGTGGCCCTGCCGACACCTTGACCTCATTCATACTTCTAGCCTCCAGAACTGTGAGACAATAAATTTCTGTTGTTTAAACCACCCAGTTTGTGGTACTTTGTTACAGAAGCCCTAGCAAACTAATATATAAAGAATAAAACACAAGTCAGAGTTTCGCACTGGGACAACATCTGAAGCAGGATCAGAGAGAAAAATGGAAAGATTACAGATTGGCAGCAATTCCTAATTTATCTTTCTCAGTGCCTGACATAAAATAGAAGTCGATGGTTTTTATTTTTATTAAGCACTCTCTCATATATCTTGTCTAAGTTAAATATTAAGAATAACACCTTATAATTTGTTACTTTATAAGGTTGAAATTGCCAGTGTTCCATTTTCAAGTTTTCATCTGGATTACGTAGCACTTGAATGGACAGGCTTGAGACTGGAGTTGACTAGAAGACAAATGGAATTAATTAATTATGCCGTATCTATAGAAAAGGTAATATGTAAATGTGAAATTCCATACAAGGCAAAAATGCAGTGACTGATCACACTGTAGCTTTAAAAAAAGTGTTGACTGTTTCAGGTCACAAAGGCACTATTTAGAGTACAGCAAGAGGGACCATGTGTCCAGCAGGCCACACAGTCATGTGCCTCTCCAAAGTAGGCAATTCATACTCTCTCACTGAAAAAATGAAGCCCATGGTATCAAAAAAAACTTAAGAGTCACGTGCTCCAATAGTTACATTTGCAATAAAAGTGAACACTGCTGTCCCTTATTAATCATCAGAAGACAAAAACAAGAGCCCAGAGGCAAATGGCAGTCTTTTTCTCAAGATATGAGAGTCATACTAATAAATATCTTAGTTCCTGTTTCCTCCCACAACTGAACAGGGGTGAAAAAACAAGTCTCCTTGCCTCAAGATTTTAGGAAGAAAAGTTGTAAAGCTTCTGTTGCCGACGAAGGGCCCCAACAGTTATTTTTTCTGCTCCCATAAGCATAAATAGTTCATGATAAAGAATGGTAGGCTCCTAGAAATGTCTACAAATTAACTTGAGTGGTCAAATACAAACAAGGTTGGGCCTAGGCCGCTTAAGTGCCCTCCCCAAATCAGGATAAACAGGACGTTAGCTTGGAAACCTCTGCCAAACTCTAAACAACTTTACCTCAGTAAATCCCCTCACCTTTAATCTAGGAAACTTTCCAGCATGCCCTTCAGTCACATGAAGTTGCCGTCAGAGCCCAATATACCTCATGTGTCCCCGGAACAGGTTTGCCTCTTGGGGGTAAAGTGGCAGGGTGGATAACTAAGTTTGGCATGTGGTCTAAGAGGCCCCAGAAGGCTACGATAGGGACTGCAGATTCTCCAGGCTTTTTTCTTTTTCCAAAAGAGGGCAAGACCGGCGAAGAACCGAGTGACTCCGAAAGGAGAGCCGCGCTCAGACTAAACAGAAATCCGGGGGACCAAAAGCAGAAGTAAACAGGTTTTTATAGCAACACTAATATAATAGAAGGCCTTCTCTGACCTCTCCAATGGTTTTTTCGGTTACTGAATCTTTTCACCCCTTCCCCCAGCGTGGCTCTCTTCTCACTCACAATCCCCACGCCCCCTCCCCACCACCCTCCAGCAAAGGTAAGGGCCCACAGCCAACCGCAGACTCTAACGTCCACGGCGGCCAGCTCCAGTCTAGGGCAGTTGCCTAGATGTTAATCTGACGTCGAGAAATCTAATCTCCCACATCTGATCTCCGGCTATTGTGCCTCTAGGGGGAGGCAGCACAGGTGAGGGCGACTGGAGGAAACCAGTTCCGGAACAGTCCGAAAGGGCGACGCGAGGGTGCGAGGCTAGGGAAGGAGACCACAACGCGATAAATAAGAGGCGCGCCCCAAACACTGCCTCTCTCCCTGGGATCACCTTGCCTTGACCTAGTTGAGCCGAGCAGGAAGGAACCCAAGAGGGCGAAGGAGAGGCCGGGCGAGTGGCGGGCGGGGCCGCGAACTGGAGCTTTCTCGTGCTCGCTTGTGATTCGCCAACGGATTCGGCCCGGAAGCTGCCGGGAGGCACTGGCGGCCGCGGCGGCGGCGCACGTGGTGACGTGCGAGGGGGTGCGGCGCGAGCGGGCGGCGGCGGCGGCGGCAGTGTCTCCGGGACGCGCGTGGAGGTAGGTCGCTCGGAGCTGCTCGGCGCAGTTTCTCCGCCTGCTGCTTCGGCGCGGCAGTGCCAGCGAGCGAGCGAGTCCCTGCGAACCCTCGGTGGCGCGGCCTCCTTCTCGCAGCCTTCGCGGACTGACCACTCGTCTTCCCGCTCGACCGCTCCCCCCCTCCGCGGCCTCGAGGCGCTTTCCGTTGGGCCGATTCCCGCCCGCTTCCTCCTGCTCCCCATCGAAGCTCCAGACATGAGTTTTTCCATCTCTTCAGAGATGAACCAGGTAATACGTGCAGGTCCTAGACGGTGGAGGAGGGAGAGGGCGCGACCGGAGTCCGAGCAGAGGGATGGCGCGGGCGGCTGGGGAGACGGTATGAGGCGCGGAGCAGCGTCCTGGTCCCGGGGGAGGACGCTGCAAGCAGCTACCGCGGCTTTCTGGGGGCGAGGAGCCGGCGCCGCGCGGGCCCCGCGCTCCTGGCGCTGCCATGGTTGCCGGGTCGCGTTGGCGGCCGAGGCTAGTGCTGGCCTCTTTAGAGAGAGCTGGGGCAGAGGAAGTAGGGCGGGAGTTTTTGCCCGTGGGATCCTTGGGGGCCTGGGTCAGGGCGCCACAGAGCAGGGATGACTACCGGAAGGAGGACGCGGGAATCTCCTTTCCCGCTGTCAGTAACCGACTCCTAGTGTCTGGGTCTAATCGAGGTCTGGACTCTCCTCCCTGGGACCTCCAGGGACCCGGCACGTGTGGGCGGGGAGCTGCATCGGTGCCTCGGGCCTGGAGTGGGGTGGTACCGCGTCCCGGCTCGCCGTGGGCCGCGGGGTCCTTTGTTCCCGCTCCACGTTGCCCGCTTTTCTTGCCAAGCGCGGGGAGAAGGGGGCGGGAGGAGGGAGGGAGCGGCTGCCCTGACGTGTCGGCGCTGAATGACTGCGTGGCCGGCCAATCCCTGCCGGGGGTGTGCGGGCGCCGGGCGCCTTGCCTTCCAGCCTTGGGAGTGGGCGCCCTCCCGGCCGCGCGGGGAGGAAGGCCTGGGGCTACTGGGCTCTTCAGTCACTCTGGGGCGATCGCCAGCTTTCCTTTTTACAAAAGAAATCGGCGGAGAGGTTTGCTCTTTTTCCATTTTTATACTCATTTTGTAAAAGGGTGTTTGGTTCTAAGTTCTTGATGGTAGTAGGAAAGTATCAGACAATACCAAATTGAGAGTTGAATGTAAGAAGACTTGGACCACAAATATTTTAGAAATAGATTTACTGTTTCTCAATACATAGTAGACAGATCTATTGTTTGAAACAGCTGACGTTTCAAAACCTACAGCAAGTAGAAATAAGCCTAAAGGGCGCAGTTTTGTTTCCTGATGTCTGTTGCCAGTAATGGAGGATAAGCATACCCTGGTATCAAACTGTTCTTTGAGGAGTTTATGTGGTGATCTTCGGTCTAGTAATAAGTAAAAACTTTGGAAGCCTAGTACTACTCTTAACAGTTGAACAAGTAAAGCACGGACTAGACTACCAGAATCCGTATTTTCTTTTAATAATTCTAGCACTGTCCGTTGATTCAAGGATAACGAAATATTGATGAATAGTTTCAGACATAATCGTGCTGAAACTTCCGTCTAAAGATGCTAAGGAAAGCAGTTGTGTATCTGGAGATGAGGCAGACGCTATTTAGAATTGGATTAACAATAGTATCATTTAATGCTAGCTGGCAGGCTACTTATCAAATGTGTATAATTTGGTAGTTGGTGGTAAAACGGAACTAGAACCACTGATTTAAAAGAGACCTAGAATGGTTTTCCTCTGAATTTTTCTAATACACAAAATCTCTATAGTTAATTAGTAGATATTATACCTTGATTTATCTTAATTTGTACCATTTTTCTAACCCTCCCCCCCCAAAAAAAAACAGGATCCCAGGTGTTGGTTTTAGTTTTAAATTGTTATCTTTTGGGCTACTTACTTTAGAGTGGGGGTTTTTTCTTGGTTGAGGTATATTTTAGATGGCAATTGAATGTAGTTTTGCAAATGGTTTTTTAATGTAAAGTGTTTTATTAGGGAAATGTCTTAATCACAGATACTAAGATAAAGTACTCCTGAAAATCATTTCATTGACTTTTCAACAATATGATTTTATAGTCAAAAATCTCCATGAAGGAATTCTAAACAAGGGAGTGATCTCTAGTTTTTTGTTAGAAGCACAGAAAATACATGCTTATCTTCACTTGTAAACTTGAATTACCACCTTTTAAGTGATTTCTAAACCTATCAGTATTTTCCCAACTATCAGATCAGTATTCTAACACTTGTGGTAATAACCTGGGTAGCCGGTAGGTACCTCAGCATTATAATGTCCCAAAGCAAATTCCTCTTTTCCTTCTTTCCTAACTTTGAGCATGCAGCGAACAAAAAATAACCGTTAAGCTTTTTGGAATTCTAATTTTGATACTGATTTTGACAATGATGCCACACACACATATCCAAGCTAAAATACAAGATAAGCAAGGGTATATAATATTTTAATGTCCCTGCTTCCATATTTTATCTGTTCCTCCAGACCATCCCCCACAATTGTGCTAGAGTGTTCTTGCTATAATCTTTTCTGCTCTCCAGCATTGTTTAAACCTTAGCATTGATCTTTCTTATTTCCTCTCCCACTATTTACCATATACATCCTGCAGACTATAATCCATTGAAACAGAAATAGCTGCAGTTTCTGGAATATGTATGCTGTCATACCCCTTTCCTCTTTTGTTTGAACTATTTTCACTGCTTGATTTATCAGTCTTTTTGGTTGGTCTGTGAAGTATTCAGGGCTGGGGAATGGAGTTAAATCCATTGATATTATGAGCATCCCATTCCAAATTGTGCCTGCCATATGTTTGGTGCCATAAATGGGGATACAAGAATTTCAGAACAATGAGGATGGAGGAAGTGAATGGATTCGGTGAGTTTTGAGACAGTAGTTTGAAAGTGACATTGGGAATGTATAACTTCTCGTTTTACAAAGATTGATTTACTTTGCGTAATTATAAAATCCGTCTTTTAAAAAGAGTTCATTGCTATTTTGTCAGTTGGCTGCCCTCAAAAGATTACCTTGAAACTTAAATAACATTTGTAATTTGCCTTGAGGTTTTAAGGATGCTTTTGAAAGTTTGATGCTAACATTTTATCTTGCACTTACTGAAGGCCTGAGAAGAATTTGGAGAGGAGGCCATAATTGTGCCTACCTGTTATACAACTCTTGGATAAGACCTGTTGAATTGTATTTCAGTTAAGCTAATCCTTTTGGGGCCTGTGGTAACATAACATGTGAACTTCTGGGTGTTACTAAAGCAGTTTAATTACTCATTTATGAGTCTTCTGTCTCCATTTTCTTTTACTGGTCATACTAAGGAACTGAAGTGCATTTACCAGAATATATTGTGTTTGACCCCAGTTTTAATTTTTAAAGTGGATTAGTTGAATGTGTATTTTAAATACCAAAGAAAATTTTTTTTTAGATTTTAATTCCAGTGTAGTTAACACAGTGTTACATTAGTTTCAGGTGTACAATATCGTGATTTGACAGTTCCATATATTAGTGCTCATTAAGACAAGTATACTCTTAATCCCCTTCACCTAGTTCAGTCATTTCTCTACCCACCTCCCCTTTAGTAACCATCTTTTTGTTCTCTATAGTTAAGAGTCTGTTTTTTTGGTTTGTCTCTTTTCTTTTGTTCATTTGTTTCTTAAATTTCACATATGAGTGAAATCCTGTGGTATTTGTCTTTCTCTGGTATATTCTGCTTAGCATTATACTCTCTAGATCCATCCATGTTGTTGCAAATGGCAAGATTTCATTCTTTTTTATGGCTGAGTAATATCCCGTTGTGTGTGTGTGTGTGTGTGTGTGTGTGTGTGTGTGTGTGTATTGCATCTTCTTTATCCATTCATCAGTGGATGGATACTTGGGCTGCTTCCATAGTTTGACTCTTGTAAAGCTGCAATAAACATAAGCGTGTATGTATCCCTTTGGATTAGTGTTTTCATATTCTTTAAATACCAAAGAGAATTTTAAGCTTTATGCTTTTATTTAACTCTGGGGTGTTGGGGCTTTGGCTGGGCTTTTGAAAGAAAAAAAATTCTACCCACATTTTTATTCCACTAGTTACTGAGTTTGAGATTCACAGACCAGACTAAGATCTACAAATTTCTAGAATCACTTGAAACTCAATTTGCCCAATGCTTACTTGAGTGAAAGTGACTGCGAACTTTCAAAGACATGGTTTTGCAGGCAGGAGTTGATATGACCTCCTCCAGCTTGGTGGGTGACGGGGGGAGAGTAGGGACCTACAGCATATGAGGACAGTAATTGAGTAAAGTAAGTTTGTTGCATTAACTTAAAAGTCACATGGACTTGGACTAGCTCTTAAAATCAAGTAGGGTTGTACTGATCATTAAAGAGATGGATGAGGTGCATATTAAGACCTTAATGTACTAGAAAGTCTTCAAGTTCTCAGTGTAGAAGAACTCATTTTATTTCAAAACTAATAATATTGTACAAATTTGTATACCTAAAGTTGCTCCAGAAATTCTCCAGTTTTTTCTTCCAATGGACTGGAGTGATTTTAACCATCTCTCCCCCCCCCCAAAAAAAAATTTAAGGTAGAACTTCCAATTTATCAAATATAAACAGATGTCATTTTGTTCTTGGTTAGATCAAGACTAGTTTACACAGAAACACTGAATAATGAATAAAACTGGTCACCCTTTAAAATGTTTATGAATCTCCGTATCATAATTTTCTGGTTTCTCAAAAAGCACATTTTAGTTATATCAACATAATTTGCATGGAGGGATTTCCCCCCCTTTCATCCTTCTTTTAAGAGCAGCTTATGAAACTGAAGTGAAGAGTTATCAACCATGTCTGTGGATTGGCCACCCAAGTATATATATATATCGTATATACAAAGATTTTCTGAATTTTTGAGCTGGGTCTTGGATGAAAATATCTGAAGGTTCCCTTAGGATGGTGTGTTTTCTCTGTGTACATAGAATTGTGTGGTATTTGGAAATAATTTGTATGAACTGATTTCTTAAAAGCTGAACTATCTAATCTAGATGGAGCTGTAGAGCAGAGGAAATCATTATTACATAAGAGTATGGTAACACTTTTGTTGCAGGGGTAAGCATTGACCACAGTCCCAACCTGAGTCAGAATTACTCAGGATGTCCTTGAAATAGAACTTAAGTTCTAGAGAAACCAGTTAGCATGTGGGATCCAGCTCCCATTACAGATTGTGCATGTGTTGAACTTAACGGGTTGTTCAGTTGGAGCTGGACCGGCCTTCAGTGGGTTCTGGGTTAAGTGATTATTCACCTGAACATAATTGTTAGAATTTGGGTTTGATTGATGTATAAGGAGAATCCAGGTAATTTTAAGATGTCCATTTTTAAAAGTATGTACATCTTTCGAATAATTTATTTAGTTCTCATTTCCTGAATTATAATGACATAGTGTCATAGCAGTTCAGGTGATTAAAAAATAAGTACCGTCTGAATTTGACACTTGTAGTTGACGACATGTGAAAATGAAGGGGGAAATGGAGGTAGGACTGAATATGATTACTGTGAAGATGTGGTTTGAACTAGAATTATTTCTTGGTAGTTTATTACTGTATATAAGTAAAAGGACCATACAAAGAACAGCCATCAGTATTTTCCCTTTTGTTTTTTTAGTTCACGTCAACAAGTACTCATCTTTATATTTAGTTTCTAAGCTTGTTGTTTTGGTAGTGGGTAGATGATGAACAAGACAGAGGCTCTGTCTTCCAGGGCCTTGAATCAAGGAAGATACGGAGGTCCACAGAAGGCCAACTCAGAACAGACCAGCTGGAAGATTACACAATGCCTTTCACAGAGTGTTTAGTATGTAGAAGATAGGGAGAAACTTCTCTCAGCTGGGGGGATTTGGCAGGGGCTCTGTGGAGGTAAGATTTCATCTGGCAGAGGTTGCATTAAGGGTGTTCCAAGAAAAGAGAACAACTTGAACAAAGGTACAGAGTCTGGGAAGAGCAGAGTACATCTTGGGGAACACTGTATCTGGTTTGACTGTAACATTGTATACATGTCTGGGAATGATCCCCAAAGGTTGCTTGCTGGCTGGTGAAAATGGACAGATCATATGTTTGTATGTTAGTTGTATTCTAATAGTATAAAGTATATTAGAGTTAACCAATATATGTATTTGTTTTCTAATCTTATGCTTGTATATCTCACTTAAATGATACATGCTATTAGCTCCTGTCTTCAGGGGAAGGTGTTTTTTCGTTTGTTTGTTTGTTTGTTTTAATCACCTGAATAGTTGCAGGCTAAATGAAAAACGTTTATGTATAACTGCATTTGTGTTATTTTTCTGTATTTGTGTCATTTACATCATTTCTTCAAGATAAGGACTTTGTTTGATCTAATCTGCTTAGATCAATGAGAGTCTGATCATTCTGAGTATCTAAAATTTGTCATTATTGCAGATTATGATGCATGATTATCACAGAAGAAATTCGTGTCTATAGCTTTTAAGGACTTGATTACATCATTTCAAGCCTGATAGTTTTGGAATCACCATTAGAGCTTAAGACACCTCTGCCTTCACTTCAACCACCTGTCTTCATACACTGAGGAAGTGCTGAGTTTGAACACTCCTTTGTCCTTGAATTATCTAAGACGTCCCAGAAATCCATTTCTCACCAGTTCAGTAGGTAAGTGAATATTCAGTGCCCAGTATGCTAACAGCATTTATAATTTTCTTAAAGCGGAAGTTAGTAATCATTTGTAGAAAAAAGCATTTTTCTATTTTCTCTTTCTGTAAGCTATTTTGAATTTAAATCAGCTCAAACTGAAATCTATTACTGCTTTTTAATGATGGATTTTATATAGCCATTAGTTCACAAGTAAAGGTAAAGTGGACTTTTTTTTTTTTAAGAACATTAAATTTCTAGCATGTATTCTTAGGAGGTAAGTGATTTCTAATATCCGAACCTTGCAAAGCGAACAAAATTTACATTTGTCTTATCGATCTCTCATTTGAGAGTAAAGCAATGACAGCAGCCCAAAAGACAGAAACCTGTAAGTGATGACCGTTGTACAGGCTTCTTAGATTGCTCGTTGTATGGGCTTGGGCACGGCTGGGTTAACGCTTCTTTCCCTTTGCAGTGAATGTACGTGGAAACCTAGACCAAAGCGTTGAAATACTCACCACTGTATGAATCCTCAAAAAGACTTAGGACCAAAGTATAGGGGTACAAAGACTTGAGTTGCCAGTGTTTCCACAGTGTTTTTGTGTAATAACATTTTTGTGTTGATAGGATGGAATTTGAAAATAAAGATACTATATTACTCTTTAAGGTATAATTATAAAAATCCTCATTTGGGAGTAAAATAACTCTGCTTTCTTTCTGCCCTTTAGCCAAATTTATAAGGAAAATGATTCCCAATGGATATTTAATGTTTGAAGACGAAAATTTTATTGAGTCTTCTGTTGCCAAATTAAATGCCCTGAGGAAAAGTGGCCAGTTCTGTGATGTTCGACTTCAGGTATTTAAAACTTAACTGGAAACCTACAAAATTGCTATTTTATTACTAAAAGCAATAAGTTCTTGAATTTGCTTATTTTCTTTTTCATGGTAGCCATTTCATTGAAATAACTTTAAAAACAATGATTTACTCATAAATACTAGCTAAAGAATCTGATGTGGTAATTAGCTAGAGAAATACATAGTCCACAGTACTTCTAATTTTAATTCCTCATAATTTCAGGTCTGTGGCCATGAGATGTTAGCACACAGAGCAGTCCTGGCTTGCTGCAGTCCCTATTTATTTGAAATCTTTAATAGTGATAGTGATCCTCATGGAATTTCTCATGTGAAATTTGATGATCTCAATCCAGAAGCTGTTGAAGTCTTACTGAATTATGCCTACACTGCTCAGTAAGTACTGTATAAATTGTATAATTAGGGGATATGATCAGGAAATTCCAAGTCTCTCTAAATTTATTTCAATTAAGTATCTGTGTTTTAAGGTCTTAGTATCCTAAGCGATAACTTCTTTTTTTTAAAGGTTGAAAGCTGATAAAGAATTGGTAAAAGATGTTTACTCTGCAGCAAAAAAGCTGAAGATGGACCGAGTAAAGCAGGTAGAGTACCAGAAGTTAACATATAAGGAAGACTTACTAGCAAGTGTGCTTTTACATGGTTAGAATGAGTAATTTGTCATAAACCAATTTTAAGTTTTAAGACTTGAAAATGTCCCCCTTTTCCCCTAGAGAACTGAATATTATTTTAACCATTTATTAACTATTAAGCTATAGTTATTTAGCAAGGTCATATTTCTCTCAGATAATTTGAGCTAAACCCTTGCTTTTCAGTGGTTTTTTCGGCCAGGTAGCTGTATCAGTCACTGATAGCAGGATGTAAAATACTCTTGTTTTTCTCAAGAGTTAATCATATAACTTATATTCTCAGTTTATTTGTTCTTCTACACTCTCGAGTTCTTCTTTAAAAAGGACTCCTAGAATTTAATGCCATTGAACTGCTTAATAATTCATAGGACAAAAGGCATTCGGGGCATCTGGGTGGCTCAGTCAGTTAAGTGTCTGCCTTCAGCTCAGGTCATGATCCCAGAGTCCTGGGATCAAGTCCCACATCAGGCTCCCTGCTTCTCCCTCTCCCTCTGCCTCTCCCCGCTGCTGTGTGCTCCCACACTCACTCTAATAAATAAAATCTTTAAAACAAAAAAAAAAAAGCAATGATTTTCTAATTTGGGAGTCAGTAAAACTGTAAGCCAGCTGCCTGTTATAAAGCTTTATTGGAACATACCTATCATTTACATATGGTCNATTTTATTATTTATTCAACAGAGATAGAGACAGCCAGCGAGAGAGGGAACACAAGCAGGGGGAGTGGGAGAGGAAGAAGCAGGCTCATAGCAGAGGAGCCTGACGTGGGGCTCGATCCCATAACGCCGGGATCACGCCCTGAGCCGAAGGCAGACGCTTAACCGCTGTGCCACCCAGGCGCCCCTCCCACACTCACTCTAATAAATAAAATCTTTAAAACAAAAAAAAAAAAGCAATGATTTTCTAATTTGGGAGTCAGTAAAACTGTAAGCCAGCTGCCTGTTATAAAGCTTTATTGGAACATACCTATCATTTACATATGGTCTCTGGCTGCTTTCCACCTGTAGTGACAGAGTTGAATAGTTGTGACAAAGACAATATGGTTCAAAAACCTGAAATACTATTTAACCTTAAGAGGAAGTTTCCTGGCCCCTCCTGTAATGTCACTTCTCTGCTTAAAAATTCTTCTATGATTTATAGCACATATTCCTCAAGTTAGCACTGCAGTTTTTCCCTAATGTAGTTGCTATTTTTCCAAAATTATTTCCTCCTTATCTTTTGCTCTAGCTAAACTAAATCGTCCACAACATCTCTCTTCACTACTCCCTCTATTCTGCATTCAGCATCATCTCTCATGTAGATCCCAGTTCAGATACTGCCTTCATGACGAAGTCTTATCTAATTATTCTAGTTGGAAATGCTTATTTGAACATTTCATATGCATTATCAGAGCATTTCAGTTTGTTGCATCTTCCCTTAAACAACTTAGACATTTGTATGGCATTCTTTGATGTTTATTGTTTGTATACATATGTTCTTCCCAATGTTAAAGTTGTTTGATTAGGGCAGTGATTTTTGGTTCATCTTTTATATCTTCACATAATGCTTACACACTGAGGATTAAATATTCGTTAAATAAAATATATGTAAGTGTTGGTACTTGTTTATTTCTTTTCCAAGGTTTGTGGTGATTATTTACTATCTAGAATGGATGTTACCAGCTGCATCTCTTACCGAAATTTTGCAAGTTGTATGGGAGACTCTCGTTTGTTGAATAAGGTTGATGCTTATATTCAGGAACATTTGTTACAAATTTCAGAAGAGGAAGAGTTTCTTAAACTTCCACGGCTAAAGGTAAGGAGTAAAAATCTATAAAGAGATATTACTACTTAGTTCCAGGCACGGAATTTTTGTCCATGTTTCAAGCATGTAAGTAATGGTTGGGAAAAAGACAGTACATTGAAACAATACTGTTATTTTTAGCAGTGTAACTGCCTACCCATATGTGTATTTTTTTGACTACCGATTTTTTTATAAATTAGAGTAAATATATGGAATGTGATTGGGCATCTGTGACTGTTTTATTATGAAATTGAGCATTAAGCTGAGAATTAGAGGTTCAACACTGATCTATGTGTCACTGTTTTTTCCTAAATCTAGTTGGAGGTAATGCTTGAAGATAATGTTTGCTTGCCCAGCAATGGCAAATTGTATACAAAGGTAATCAACTGGGTGCAGCGTAGCATCTGGGAGAATGGAGACAGTCTGGAAGAGCTGATGGAAGAGGTTAGTTTTAAAGTAAATGGGATTCAACAATTCTTAAAAATTATTTTGCTATAACGTGAAGGATTCCCTTTCACTTTTATTTTATAACCATGACCCTAAAGAATTTAAATTTTGCTATAGGTACCCCTAAGCTGAGAAACAGGGGGGGTGTCCAGGTGAGCTGAATGAACCGTTCAGTTTGGTCTTCTGCTTTTCTTTTTTTTATTTCTTTGCTTATTATGTGCTGTTAACTTCCTTTAAAGTAGCATGTAATTTGCTTTAGAAATGGGAGGTGGTACTGAAATTTTCCATAGATTCTTAATTTTTCTTCACAGGTTTTTGCTTTAAATTTGAAAGTAGGTAAAAGCTTCTAATGGTTGTTCCTCCCCATTGATTTATCTCCCCATAGGTTTATTAACAAAACTAGGATACCCAAGACTGAAGAAACAAGAAGAAACCTCAAGTGTATTGACACGTAAAGAAGCAGCAGTCCTGCCCCAGTTCTCCTAAGAAAAATCCGCTGTGGGCAGAGAACGATGATGATTTAATGGTGTTTACTCCTTTACAGGATTCTATCTTTAAAGCTTTGTGTTATTCAATGGTGTTGTTCATACATACAGTCACTCACTTAACTTGGGCTACTTTTTAAAAATACACAAGAAAAATTGGATGGAGAGATGGTGGGAATTAAACATATGCAGATGGAGCCGTAGAGTGACCTTGCCTCCGTCATTCCGTTTAAGCCTTTTGGATTCACTGAAGGCTTTATCAGATCTGTTGGGCCTTGAAACCTGCTGTTATCATTATGTTCTAAGAAGGCTAACAGGTCATCTCTTAAGTTTTATATAGTTTCTCATTTGAAAATCAGGTGCATTAACCATGTGTTTGCATCTGCTAAGGGAGGTGTCTCTACAGCTTGTTTTGCGTTTTGCATTTGCTTTTTATGTGTTTTTCTTGACATTGCCTACAGGACAGAAATGTTAATGCAAATCAGACCACTTCAAAGGTGTAAACCATATTCCATATTTTATTGTAAATATGTATATTCTATAAGAGCCTATATATACTGTACTAGTGCTTTTTTTCTTAATGCTATATAATAGAAGCTATGAGAAAATGAAGATTTCTTTCAAGCCAATCAAGCCAAGGACTCTTCAGCCAGTATTAGAAGATTCTGTATTTGATTTTTGTTTTTTAAATTTTTACAACCATGACCTGTATTTTCTTTACTTCGGGATCCTGCCAGAGCAAGATGTCAAGAAGTTCAAGAAGCATACTGGAGGTTACCTTGAGGCGTTTGTGTGATCTGCATACTAGTGGAGTAGCCATGGAGACGGTAGCCACATGGGTGTTCTGTTGCTGTTTTGCAGGTTCAAACCTTGTACTACTCAGCTGATCACAAGCTGCTTGATGGGAACCTACTAGATGGACAGGCTGAGGTGTTTGGCAGTGATGATGACCACATTCAGTTTGTGCAGGTACACATTGCACATCTGAGGTAACCTCAGGTTAAAATGTGATTAGAGCATTTTATAGCATACTGAAATTTTCCTTTAATAAAGGAAAGTGGAAGAATTCATTGGTATAACTGAAGAGAAACATTTTCGGGACAAAACAAGCCAGTCTTTCTTATAGTTACTGTTTTTGCCACATAAAAAGAAATTAATTCAACACATTTAGATTTTTTTTTCCTCAATGAAATAGGATTTACAGGTAGTAAGAAGAAAGGCCAATAAGATGAAGCAAAGTAGAAATTGATTTTTTGGATTAGATTACAAAAAAATAGTTTGCAACAGGAATGAGTATTGTCAGACCCCCCCCCTTTTTTTTTAAATCTCAGGTATAAACTTTTTTAGTCTAGGGACAAATAGTTTAGAGAAAAGTACACAAATCATAAGTATCAAATAGTAAACCCACTAATTTAAACACTGCTTGGGTCAAGAAGAGAGTTCTACCATCCTGGAAGCCTTTCCCCTTCCCAGTCACTTCCTTACACAACCCCCCGCCCCAGGAAACCATTATTCTAACTTCTGAAACAATAGTTTGCCTGTGTTTGGAGTGTACATAAATGGTGATAGAGGATGCAGTCTTTTTGTTTGGCCTTCAGCTTAGCATTCTATTTGTGAGGGATAAATTATAGAGTAGGCTGAGTTAACTCAGTTTTAAGAGATGGTTTTCTTTAATAGAAAGTATATGATAAAACAAACCTGACTGGTGAACATCTCAGGTATTCCATGGCAATAGTGGCCAAATATCTTTATTTTCACAAAAAGTGTCAGGGTTTGAGTTAGTTGAGAACTTTGTTCATAGTTGTGCATTTTGAACACTTAGGATATTTTTCCTCATAACTCTAAGATGTTAACATTTTTTTAAAAATTACTCTTTCAAAAAGCAAAGTTTGAGTGCCTGATAAGTGGCAGGCCATGGTGTTAGGTGTGTGAGGGACAGTGTCTGGTTGCAGGACCTTACAGCAGTGGATTGAAAAGGTACAGTCTTAGAAGAGGCATCTACAAAAGGCATAAAGGGGAGGGCATGGTGGAGCAGGAGAGAAATTAGGAAAATTTTACAGAGGAGGCAACATTTGAGCAGTCCTAGGATTGAGGAGTTTGCATAGCAGATAAAGGGAAGTGTGTCACAAAGCAAAAACACGTCTGCAAGGATGATAGGCTTAGAATGGCAGGTCACAAGGTTGGGAAAATAGGTAAATGCCACCTGATGGGGGCTTACACTTGATCCTTCAGGTAGTGGGGAGCTTTCAAAGATTTTTAGACCAGGGAGGAGAGTGATATGAAGAGCTATATTTCACAACTTTCATAACAGCAGTCCAACAATAGGGGGATTGGTTAAATTACTGTATTTCTAAACAGCAAAAATCACATGGTTAACTATCAGATGGGCAGTCTCTAGGTAATGGGACTCCAACTGATCTATGGTTTGTTTCCTTTTGTTTTTCTTACTCTAATAAATGACTGCATTAAACCCTTCAATTTTTATGACCCAGGTACAGAGGGTAGATTAAAGCTTGTGAGACCAATTTACAGACTATGACAAGCAGTCTTTTAAAAACATGATGGCTTGATCCAGGGACATGAAGTAGGAAGAGTGGACTCTAGGCATTTTTAGTTTCAAAGGTTGAGTGAGTCCCTAGTGAATATTTAGAATAAGAAAATTAAGGAAAAGGAAGAATTTGAGGAAATGGGATTCTGACAAATGTGACTTATTAGAAGGTGGTTCCCTGGATAAAGATCATGAAGTAAAACAGGATGAGGGGACACATTAGGCTTGAGGAATAGGAAAAGAGTTTGAGAAGAAGCCATTAGAAAGGAAGGAAGGAATTAGAATCAAAATATGTTTAAAAGCTAGCTAACATAGATGGAGAAAGTTTGAAGGACGACAATAAATTGTTAATTGTGTCAAATCACTCTTTGGGAGGTCATGTAAAAGAAGGTTATAGATAACATCTCTTCTGCATTAGTTTTGGGAGGCCACTTGGTAACCTTTAGAGGGTGAAAGTTCCAAAGAGTATGAAGGTCAAGAATCCCTTAGCTTGAGAAGTAATAGTGGTTCAAAAAGAAACAGCCACCATTGATTACCCCCTGGGGAGTCAGAGGCAAAGAAAGGGGGGCCAGTGGGTAGCTGGGTGGGAGCTGATACAGGAAAGTTTGAAGGTAAAGGAGAGGAAAAGATGGTGTTTGAAAATGTTCAGGAAGGAATATAAAGGAATTAACCAGCACTTCTATATGACTTGTTAAAAAAAAAAAAAACCCAAATAGTCTTCATCGTTACTATGCTTTTCTCTTCACGTTGATTTTTTTCTCAATTATAGTCCATATGTTAGAACAGTTTTCTTACTGTGATAAAAGCTCTTAATTTAAGCATCATCAGCTTGTGATACTTTGGATCCCTTCTTCCCGCAGGTTGGGATGGGGTTTTATGTACCTTGTAATTTCTAGTAGCAGAGGACACAAGTCCGTTGTAATATAAAGAAAGTGGCCATATACTCAGAATTTCTAATCTTTTAGTTGTATTGCATTTGGCAGTGCATATTTTCTCTGAGTATTGTTATCTATCAGATGGATTGGCAGTACTGTCCTTACTGGATTAAAAGAGATGATGTGAATAAAGTGCCTAATAATACCTAGGTATATAATAAATGTCTAAGTAGAATTTAATGGTAACCATTAACATGGTACATTCTCTGCCTCTTCTCAAAATAGCCTACGTATGCTGTAATCACGCTTGTTGAGTGGCCCAGACCAGACTTTTCACAGCTTTAGGTAGCTACCAAAATCTTTTCCTCCAAGAGTTGTTACATGGCTTTTTTGCTTCCACAAGAAACAAATTTCTAAATTTGGGTAAATTTAGGTAAATCTTGCCTACCCTACCCATGTGGCTCTGGCCCTGGGAACCGAAATAAGTGGATAAGCAGACTTGGTCAGGTACTGAGGTGGTAGCTGTTTGTTTGGTAGTTCCTTTTAGGGTGTCTTTGATTCCTCTAACTCCATATGATCATATCCTTTAAAGGCGTCAAGGACTAAAATAATTGGAAGAAAACCATCACAGGGAACTCATACATAAGAACACAGTGTAATTCTCTTACAATCATTTGAAAATTTGTAGCTTTGCCCATTTTTCCCTCTTTTAGTGTTCCTGTATATTCTACTTTTGTGGATGTTTGGTTCTTTTAGTAGTAGTGTTCTATTTCTGGTTACTATTTTTTATTTTTATGTTTTGTTGTAGTTTAATTTGTCTAGAAAAGCACTCTATAATATGTGTAAGGTGGTCCTGAAGAAATATACCTTTCAGTGTTTCTTGTAACTGCCACTTTTATCCTGAAAAATACTTCTCAGAGGGACTGGATTGGATAAATATCTGCTCACTTTTTGCTGGCATTGTATGAAAGATATCAGAATACATACGATTTAATGACACTTGACAGTTTGTCTTAGAGACAGGGGGTTAAATGTATTATTTCGGATAATTCATCCCCTTTAAATTAATAACCTCTTTTGGAAGATGATTGTACACTTAGTATAAAGATTCTGTGAGCTTATGTAGATTATTGGAGGGGTGGTTCTCCCCCCTCCCCTTGAGGTATCTGATCCTTGATCTACAACTTGTTTTTTTTAATGGCTTAAATTGAGCTTTTCCTGACCAGCCTACTTGTGTAGGTACAGTTGTTTCATTGCAAGTGGAGATGGAAGTGTGCCAGTAATTTGTGTCCGTTGGAAGGTGTTGGTTTGTCAAATTTAGGTATGCTATAAACGCCAGACGTAGCTGAAAGATACTGTTTTTTCAGTGTTGTGGAATAGCTCAGGAACAAAGGTACGCCAGGTACGGTCTTTGGCTAGGTTTCTGTAGCTACCTTTTGATTTTGCAGAAAAAGCCACCACGTGAGAATGGCCATAAGCCGATAAGTAGCAGTTCCACTGGATGTCTCTCTTCTCCAAATGCTACAGTACAAAGCCCTAAGCACGAGTGGAAAATCGTTGCCTCGGAAAAGACTTCAAGTAAGTGTATTACACTTGTTAGATTGTCTTTGAGTTATTTATTTTTAAAGAAGGAGTATTGAGCGGAACCATTTAATAACTTTGAAAGTGACTATTTGTGGAGAAAAAAGAAGCAACTAAATTTGGAAAACAATAGCAGATCATTCCACTCTGGAATCTGGAGTCCAATTCAGGATCACACAGCAACCAAAAGTAATAATAATTGCATCTTAAACATAGAACTTTTGTGCTTACAGATAACACTTACTTGTGCCTGGCTGTGCTGGATGGTATATTCTGTGTAATTTTCCTTCACGGGCGAAACAGCCCACAGAGCTCACCAACGAGTACTCCAAAACTAATGAAAAGTTTAAGCTTTGAGATGCAACCAGATGAGCTAATAGAAAAGCCCATGTCTCCCATGCAGTATGCACGATCTGGTCTGGGGACAGCAGAGATGAATGGCAAGCTCATAGCAGCAGGTAAGAACAGAAGGATGAGTGTTTTCTTACTGGAAACTTTCAACTGGCTAAGCCTCTTAAATGGACATGTGAACTTTGGAAGACAAGAGATTAATGTGTCTTCTTCCTTGGCATTCTTCTTTACCACATTCTAAAAAGACCAAGAAATAAAAAGTAAATACTGCTATGTTGCCTAACCTTTAAG
The DNA here is from genome assembly GCF_002007445.2 of Ailuropoda melanoleuca. Classification (NCBI taxonomy): domain Eukaryota; kingdom Metazoa; phylum Chordata; class Mammalia; order Carnivora; family Ursidae; genus Ailuropoda; species Ailuropoda melanoleuca. The sequence continues at coordinate 84,633,786 of NC_048225.1, forward strand.
TAAATGTCTATTTCTAATTCTTAAATTATAACTTAGCTGAATTATTCTGTCCTTATTTTCAAGCCAAGACTAAGCAATTTACTCATACTGATAATGTTGTTCGGCTATTATAAGCTGTTAGTTAAAACACCAACTAATGGGGCCATATTAAGTCTATGAATAAAAGTTCCTTTTCTCGTACAGATTGCTTAAATCATTCTGGACCAGAAACCCTCGTCCAATTTAACATCTTAAACATAAACCTTGATGGTTCTTTTACCAGGTGGCTATAACAGAGAGGAGTGTCTGCGAACAGTTGAATGCTATGATCCACATACAGATCACTGGTCCTTTCTTGCTCCCATGAGAACACCAAGGGCTCGATTTCAAATGGCTGTACTCATGGTAAGTGCACTGTGTTGCAGGAGGAAGCAGTCCATATTCAGCTGTTTCTTAAACTTCAGAATGGCAGAAATTCTCATCTCTCATTTTTGATACAGGGCCAACTCTATGTGGTAGGTGGATCCAATGGCCACTCAGATGACCTGAGTTGTGGAGAGATGTATGATCCAAGCATAGATGACTGGACTCCTGTTCCAGAATTGAGAACTAACCGTTGTAATGCAGGTAAAATTACTTTTCTACTGGGATAATCAGTATTTAAATATGATAATTATCAGTATATAACCTTATTTTATGCTCACATAGGAGTGTGTGCTCTGAATGGGAAATTATACATCGTTGGTGGCTCTGATCCATATGGTCAAAAAGGACTGAAAAACTGTGATGTATTTGATCCTGTGACAAAGTCGTGGACAAGCTGTGCTCCTCTTAACATTCGTGAGTTGATTTTTTTGTGTGTTCTGTTTTTTGTTTTGGGGGGAGTATTGTGTTTTGTTTTGTTTTGTTTTTAACTTCTGAATCAACAGTATATGTAGTATACGACTTGTAGCTTTGGGAGATAAAGTAATAATTTTGGTTTGACTTGACTTTATAGGTAGACACCAGGCTGCAGTCTGTGAGCTTGGTGGTTATTTGTACATAATTGGAGGTGCAGAGTCTTGGAATTGCCTGAACACAGTAGAACGTTACAATCCTGAAAATAACACCTGGACTTTAATCGCACCCATGAACGTGGCTAGGCGAGGAGCTGGCGTAGCTGTTCTTGATGGTGAGTGTTGGAATTTGGAAAAGTGAGGAATGGGAGTGACAAGAATTTCTTCTAAAATTCCAAGAGAATGTAAGTGATGACTATATACTTGTGTAATTAGAACTCAGAAGCAGCCATCTTTTCTGATGTAGTAGGGATTGATGGCTTGTCTTTTCGAGGTCTTTTCTAATAGAGACTTAGTATTTAATAATAAAAACATATCAACACACTAGTCTTTTGCTGCGTGGCTGAATGAAGTTCTAAGTCCTTTCCTTCCATAAACCATATGCAAAACATATCATCTTGGAGTTCCTTTAGAGCAAGAATTCAAAGAATTGGATTGCAAAGCAAAAATAAGTGATCCTCTAGATCTAGTCTTTCCTGTCTACTCTGTACCGGACTGGAAGCAATGCTGACCATTGTAACGAGTCTTCCCAAAGCACTGAACTTGGTATTACATAGACACAGCTTTCTTTTCACATCCATTTTATTGATTTACATGTTTAATTATGTAATTATAATAATGAGTTTAGTTAGCATTGTCTTGGGAATAAAGTAGAATCTTAGTTAAGCTTGTGGCTTAACTGCTGAAAGCATGGATGTGTAGACATGCCAGCAAGTAGCCTACGGGCCGATAGCCCGCGGCCCACCCCGAGTCTTGTCAGTTCTTCTATAAATGCATAGATGCAGACAGGGTAAGTGACAGTCAGATGAGAAAATAATGAATTTTTTTTTAAGTTATACAGTATTTAATGCTAACATTTTATCTGTTTGAAAATAACTTATTAACTGCTCTACATATATATTTGAAAACAAGTGATAACTCCTGGTCTGTTTCCAAGAGGCTTTTGTACCAGAATAATTTTACATAGTTGGAAAGCTCAAGAAAATGTTCAGTTATCTAAAATCTGCCTTTTTTTTTTTTTTTAAAGATTCTATTTATTTATTTGACAGAGAAAGAGGCGGTGAGAGAGGGAACGCAAGCAGGGGGAGTGGGAAAGGGAGAAGCAGGCTTCCCACTGAGCAGGGAGCCCGATGCGGGGCTCAGTCCCAGCATGCTGGGATCATGACCTGAGCCAAAGGCAGACGCTTAATGACTGAGCCACCCAGGCGCCCCTGAAATCTGCTTTTCTATAACTTCTTTTGAATCTTAGTTCTTAGGCACTGGACTAGGAACAAAATTTCCAGTGCACAGAACTACTCTGGCTTGTCGCTAACTAGCCGCATTTTTAGATGAATTGTCCACCTTTGTGCCTCATTTCATCTGTGAAATGGCAGTAATAGTGGCTACCACAAAGAATTGTTGTGGGAGAATTACACGTCAGTTACATGGCTACCCCTGTCCTTTTAAATTGCCTGAGTTCCGGGTATGAATGGGATTTTATCAATTTTATTCTGTTTGTATCCACAGCTTCTAGAGAGCACTTGCCACATTAAGTGAGGCATTTAACGAGTACTTTGATAGAATGAGCAGGCATTTCTACTAAGAACCACTGATTTTAGCAAAAAACAGATGAAGTCGTTTTTTTATCATTCTCTCTAGACTTACCTTGTTTCCTTTCTCTTTTAGGAAAATTGTTTGTAGGTGGCGGCTTTGATGGTTCTCATGCCATCAGTTGTGTGGAGATGTATGACCCAACTAGAAATGAATGGAAGATGATGCGAAACATGACTTCACCAAGGAGCAACGCTGGGATTGCAACTGTAGGGAACACCATTTATGCAGTGGGAGGATTTGATGGCAATGAATTTCTGAATACGGTGGAAGTCTATAACCTTGAGTCAAATGAGTGGAGCCCCTATACAAAGATTTTCCAGTTTTAACAAATTTAAGACCCTTTCAAACTAACAGGCTTAGTGATGTAATTGTGTTTAGTAGAGGTACACTTGTGAATAAGGAGGGTGGGTGGGGATAGATGTTGCTAACAGCAACACAAAGCTTTTGCATATTGCATATTATTAAACATGCTGTATATACTTTTTGTGTTTATTGGGAAAGGAATGCAAAGATGAAGGTCTGTTTTGTGTATTTTTAGGACTACTTTGGTTATTTTACTTTTTGGAAGTTGATATTGTAAAAGAATAAACCAAGACTTGATCGGGCATGTCATTTCAAGTCCCCTCTCCTCCACATTTGTTTTTGCCAATTTGCACATTAAATGACTCTTCCCTCAAACATGTATTATGGGGCAGGAGGGGGTAGGGTTTAAGATCTAGGCAGTTGGGTTTTTTAAGGGCCCTTTTTCAATAACTGGAACACTCTATACAAAAGAGACTTATTTAACTAGATGACAATTACTATTTTTGTTTTTATTAAAAGAAAAGAAAGCTGACATGCCTACCAAGATTTAATCTTTTATGATTGCCTTTTTATAACTTTTTATATTCTCAGCACAGTGCTTTACCTGTTGAAGATATGGCAGATTCAGATTACCGAAGCAGAGTGGCAGTTGTAAAGGGTGCATAGTGAGGTGTTTCTTTTATACGCCCAGAATGCAAACTTCGAAGCTTTTGCCTCAGCTACTTTTTTTTTTTGAGAATGCAGTACCAATGTTTATTTGAATGGAGTTGCTGAACAGTAACATAGCTGTGATTTTTATTTGAAACACTGATTTCAAATATTTTGACTTCTTGAGGGTATATTTTATATAGCAAGACATTTAATATATAACAGTAAAGAACGGTGAAGTACTTTATTTTCTAAATAATTCCTGTCTTTATTTATCATTAACAAAACAATCCTAAATAGCGCCCTCGATTGTGAAAAAAAATTAAACTGTATTGGGTTTATGAATGCGGCCTTTATCAGAACTATGTTTTTGTTCAGTTTTTCTCTTCATATGGATAAATACTGGTTGGGGTGACTTTATAATGTGTAGTGCTACACATTCTGGTGCCAAAATTAGCACAGCCTAATGCTTGCTGCCGATGCAGACATATTAAAGGTACTTTGCAGGAAATCCTTGCACCATGGAATTACTATCCAAATGTTGTTTGTGTACTCATTCATGACTAAAAGTTTTGGGGACAATTTTTTTTTTCCCTAGTAATGATGAGCTTTAGGTATTTGTGGGAAAATAATCACCTGACATGTCTGAAATAAGAACTGATGGTAAGATTTTTTTCTCAGAAGACAAACACACAGGAATCTAATGAGCCAACTAGGACAAGACGACTACCAGTGGCTAACTTGGATTAGGAAGAAAATTGTTCCACTGGTACTTCGACATCTTCTGTCTCTCATTTATTCCACAAAGAACTGTCAAGAAAGCTCACCTAGTGGCCGTGTAGTTGCTGACTATATTTATTGCTGGCTTGGTTTTGGACTAAAACTAGGTTGGCAGATTTGAATTTGCCTAATAGGATGACTATTTTTTTAAATAGATCTGTATATGTTCTATTTAGCCCAAGGAAATAAAATTTTAGTTGGGGATTCAGCAGTGAAATTCTTGAAATTACTTCTCAATTCCTAAGTAACCTGCTAATTCCTCAGTAGCATTAAGCAAATACTAGGTGTGGATACTCTGGATGAGAGTTTTTCTGTATTATATTATTGATGCCAAACAGGTAATTTGGTGGTTAAAAGTATGTTTTTTAAGTATGTTTTGAATATAAGAAGCTCCCCTAAAGGAAAAAAAAAGTGCTCATTGACCAGTTGTTTATATTTACCTGCAACTAAAAGGTACACGTTTTTCTTGAGGGAAGGAGAAAATGTGGCATAGCCTCAACATAATTAAAAAAATTTTTTACCATCAGTATGGGTTTTGGGGTAGTTTAGAAATCACATTGGTAAGGGGCGCCTGGGTAGCACAGTCGTTAAGCGTCTGCCTTCGGCTCAGGGTGTGATCCCGGCGATCTGGGATCGAGCCCCACATCAGCTCTACCACTGGGAGCCTGCTTCCTCTCCCACTCCCCCTGCTTGTGTTCCCTCTCTCGCTGGCTGTCTGTCAAATAAAATCTTTAAAAAAAAAAAAATCATTGACATTTTAAAAAAAAATAACATTGGTAATAACCACCCTTGTAATCAATTGTAACAATGCATAAAACATACTAGATGCCTAAAACAGTAGCAAAACTATAAAATACCTGCTTGAATTAGTATTAATTGGTTATACTCACATAAATTTTCTTTTATTGTGATGTTTAAGGTAGAGTTTTGATTTTTGGCTTCTAGTATGTCATATATGCTTTCCTAATCAACATGTTTTAGAATTCCTTATATTTTAGGGGGAAAAATAGAATCATAGGGTGCATAGTGCACCCTATGATTTCTCCAGATCTTAGAATTCTTAAAACTGAAGTAGGTAACAGGGAAAGAGTCCCTGGAAGATGTTTCTGCAACTTCAAAGTTGCCTTTGGAAGAGTATGAGATCACAGAAAATTTTGTCTCTATAAAATTAGTCATTTATTTGTATCCTACTTGGTTCCAAGAAAGGATTTGAAGAGTCTTTCATTGGATGACTGGATGAATTAACTGGGTGAAAACAAACAAACAAGGAAACACCAATGTATGTAGTAAAATGGTGGTTACCAGGTGATTGGGGTGGATAAGAGTGGTGGTGTTTAAGGGTACAGACTTGTAATGAGTAATAAATAAACCTGAGATCTGATGCACGGTATGATGAATATAGATAATAATGTTGTGCTGTAACGTAATGTGATAAATATCACTCCATGGCAGTCATATTGCAATATATAAATGCATCAAAGTAAGCAATACACCTTAAACTTAACACAGTGTTACATGTCACATTTAGTGGAATCATCTGTAGGTTAACAAGGAATTCTTTGAAGCACCAGTTTCTTTCGTAGTAAAACCAGGTCTCAGTTGTAACATGATGCAGTGAGCAACAGGTACTAGCACAATGGCCAAAAGAATATCGAAACTTCGCTATTAATAGCTCCGTGCCTTACTGAGGGTTGAATAAGAGTAAGAAGCAAAAGCTCAGTTACTAGTATGTATAGGGTTGATATCTCGTGGAAATAATCTAAAAAGGGTATATGTCTGAATAGTTGGCTACACATTTCCTCAAAGTGAGCAAAGGGGGTAATTTGAGCCTGGGAAAAAGGCACACACAGTACCAAACTTGGACGAAGGAAAGCAAGAAATGAGGGAATGACACAAGATGAAACAAATATACAGCAAGTTAAGAATAAGAGTTGCTGAATTAAAAGGTTGAAAGGCACCTACCAAATGTAACTAGTTCAGTAATTAGCAGGGCCAGCTATCCATTAAGGCTACTCCCAAATCCTTAGAATTCTTAAAACTGAAGTAGGTACCTCCATCAAGCATTTTGTCTCAAACAAAGGTGGTACCAAGTCTTTAAAGGTCCAGGCTTGAAAGAAAATGCCTGATAATGATTGGGACCCAGAACTCAACTTTAAAAAAAGTAGATGGACAAAAGATTTGAAGACACTTTACCAAAGAAAATAAATGGATTTCAATAATCACATGAAAAGATGCTCACTATCATAAATCATTAGGAAAATGGTAAAGAGTAAAATCACATACACACTATTAAAACAATATCAGATTCTGGTTGGGATGCAGATCAACGAAACTCAAATTGCCGGGGAAATCATAGAATTGTAAGGTCACTTTGGAAAACTGGCAGTTTCTGACAAAATACCCTATGACACAATTTCCTAGGTATTGATCCAAGTGAAATGAAAATCTGTTCACACTGACACCTGTGTGTGAATATAGCAGCTTTTTTCAGTCACAAGTCAACTCTATTTAGCCTTCCACCTGGTGACCGGATAAACAGGTGTATTCGCACAAGGGACTACCACTTAGGAATAAAAAGGATTGGGGCGCCTGGGTGGCACAGGGGTTGGGCGTCTGCCTTCAGCTCAGGGCGTGATCCCAGCATAATGGGATCGAGCCCCACATCAGGCTCCTCCACTAGGCCCCCTGCTTGTGTTCCCTCTCTCGCTGGCTGTCTCTATCTATCTCTCTCAAATAAATAAAATGTTTAAAAAAAAAAAAGGATGAAGTACTGATTAAAAACAACATGGATGCATCTCAGAAGCCCTAAGTTAAGTGAAAGCCAGCCTCAAGTTTCCATTTAAATTGCCTACTGGAGAAGAAAACCAGGGATTAGCAGACACATCAGTGGACTCTGGGGTGGGGAACAATGGAATTCATTTCTTGATCATGCTGGTGATTATGTGATCATGTTTTGACAAAACTCAAAACTGCTTAAAAATAGTTTTGTCTTTCTAGCTTAACCAAAAGGATACCAAAATTTTTTTTTAAAGATTTTATTTATTAGCGTGTGGGAGGAGGAGCAGAGGGAGAGACAAGTAGGCTCTGTGCTGAGCTTGGGGCTCGATACCAGGACCCTGAAATCATGACTTGAGCTGAAACCAAGAGTCAGTCACTTAATTGACTGAGCCACCCAGGTGCCCCCAAAAGTTAACAAACCTTTAAAGGAAAAGGCTCTAAAAGAGGGGGTAGGACATACCCATATTGGACCTTTCTGAAAATCCCAGCAGGGAACCATTGATTCCCACTGGTCTTGAAAGGATTATATACTGAGCTAACGCAGTTTCGCCCATAACCATCAGTCTACAGAATTGCAAAAGCCAAAGAAAGATCAGAACTCTAAGAGACAGCATATTGACATCAGTTTGTAGTTAGGGGCAGTGAGCCACCTCACAGTTGCATAGCTGGTAACAGTTCAAGTTCATGGGGTTATTTTCACTGGAGTGGGTTTCATTGGTAAAATAGCCAAAGAACCACTAACTGGGAGGCTGATTGGCCTGTCAGTTCAATCTAAATCAGAAAAGGGCTTTGCACGGCATCACTTACTGGGAGTGGAAGATGTATTTGATTCCTCAATAGTGAAATATATTCCCCTTAAGGAGAAAGGTAAATTCATCTTGACTCATGGGATGAAAAAGGATGCTTGAAAAGGGCTCCCACAAACGGGTGGGTTAGGGGGAGTTGTCAAAAAGTATGGACAAAATGATCCGAAGGTAGATCAAAACACCATCTAAGAAAATCTGGGTCAACCCTGAAAGAGTCAAAAGATTTCTGTTCTCCCTCAAGGTGATGGTCAAAAGACAAAGGAAAGGAGCTTCAGGTTTGTCTTTCAGGTGGACAGGCAAAGACCACAACGGGAAAGTGAAATTCGCCATGTGTGAAGTTCTAATCTGTGCAGTCCCAACTGCCCACTACAGGGCCTAACAAAATCCCAGTGGGGCACAACACTCCAACTCTTAAGCCAGCATTCCTTTGGCCCAGAATGCTGGAATTGCTGGGGTGGCTACACCCAAAGGATCCTCCCTAGTCCTCTCAGGAAGGATGTGGATTATCTTTTGTAAAAGTAAACTGGAAAAGGCTAGTGTAAAATGGTGCCAGAAACTTTGCCGGGATAATCCTCATGGATGCCCCTCATGAAATTATCACTGACTCCTCACTAAGACACGGCCAAGGGCATTAAGTAGAGAGACCCTTCCCCTGTATGACTTTCCTCATCAGTCCCTACTGGCGTGCTTATGATGGCTTCTGCTCAAAATACAATAGGCATACATACTGAAGAATGGAGATTTTAGAACTATAAGTTCCTCCCCCAAGGATCTTCCATCAAAACAAATGTGTGTTTTGCAAGGTGGAGCTTATGATCCTTAGGTCAACTGAGTTATCTCAATCCAGAGGGGGGATCCAGAAAAGAAAGAGGGAGGCTGAGGGAACCCTCAACTCCTGCATTAAACTATCATATAATAAAAAGTATAACAGTAAAAGTATAAAATGAAGATTAGATAAAAAAAATCTTAAAGATTACAATTAGAAAAAAAGCAACAACGAAACCTGACATTTCAAAGAAACAGAGTAAACATGTTTAAAAGAATGTTTCTAAGTCAAAAAAGACTAGGAAGTCAGAAGAAAGCATCTTCACATATCAGTAAAATTTTTTAAAATAATGGACAAATTAATGTACAAAGTAAAAGATATATAGACTAAGATAAAATCTATATGCATATGTGAAAGTGTGTAGGAGTGAAATTTCCTAAAAATCACAACCTATATTTAAAAAAAATAAGAGGGAAGAGGAGAGGGAGTTAACAGCAGAACCAAAACCCAGTAACAACAACCAGAAGCAGCTGAGGGATAAAGATCTGAAAAAACTTTGGTGTTGGGGTGGGGGCTGTTTCTTGCAGAGAGAAGAGATCCTCTGGAAGCTTCTCCCAGGAGGCTCACATCCCTGATGTCATTGGAGCCCCAGCTCCCAGCTAGAGGTATGGCTTCCTATGCAAACATACAGTTCAGTGGGCACTGCACAGATTGACCCTGAGAATCTGGGTAGATTCTCTTCTATTGGAGAGGGTTGCTTTTATCATCATAATGAACCTTGTACACAGTTCAGAAGCACAATTTGGAAGTAAAATGAAAAGTAAAATCTTACTAAATATAAAATTTATTGTTTCATAAAAAATAAATTAACATTTATCATAGAAGAGCAAATTAGATTTAATCTAATGTATTAACAAAAGCATAATATACTCTAGTAAATAAGGATTTCCAACTTTAACTAAATAAGAAGTCAATTAAACACTTGGTTTAGCTAGGGGCAAATATGAATCCCTGCCACCTAATCCCATAAATTCACGCTGCTTCACATTTAAGGGAAAAATCAGTATAGAGGTCTCCCCTGTTCTTCCCATTAGAAATGCACTGAAAAGTGACAAACCCAGGGAAGAAGACAAGAAACTATATAGCAAGTAGGAGCTGAAGTCAAAATTCTACTTACATTACCTTAGGGCAAGTGGAAGGGAAGTGTGTTAAGTTTACCAGGTCTACAGGGAAGACAGCTTGATCATAAAACGGCCCAGGGTAAGATTTCATTTGCGTGGGATGGTAAGCATGGCCATGTCCTAATTCTTTACTGAGGTCTGGAAGTGTCTCTGGTCAGCAACCCATGCTTAGGGTTGAGAGAGATGCTAATGCTGTGCCCCCAGGCCTTCCACAGATGCCAGAGTGGCTCCTGCCCTAAGATGATTTAAAAGATGGCTCCCCTTTCCTTAGACAGACTGGCTCAGTGTCAGGAGTAGAGGTAGGGAGGTATTGTTAACTCCAATGAGTTGAGTCCACAGTTTATCCTACAATGGATGCATTAGGCTTTTTCAGAACCTCAGATTTTCAGCAATAGGCAATCACCTTCTTGCACCTATGAGACATTTTTTGCAAGTCTCTTGGGTTTGACTCAAAAGGTAGAAGGCTACTCTTGTTCTTGAAGACAAATGCGATTCCTTTTAAGTTATATATCAGCATTTAGGTCCTATGGTTGAGCATGTCTTCACACCATCCCCTGTTTTGGGCCTCCATATAGACAGATGCATTGCACTGCTGCATGGAATATTCCATCTCAACCAGCTGGCGGCATCCAATGGTTAACTTTTCCCTAGGGGATAAAGAAATGTTAAATCACTGCAAGACAACTAGTCGGATAAATGAAAAAATCTTAACAGGATAACACTGAGATTTGAAATACATTCTTTGACAGTTGAGAGTTATAGTTTCTTAGTACAGACCAAACAACATAGGGAGATAAGCACTTAGTGGCACAGATTCTCCGACAGTCAACATGGAGAAGATCTTGGTGCAATTCCTAGAATTCAGGAGTAAGAGTTCCCATGGCAGACCTGCTGCAAACAAGCAAAGGTGGATGCTTAAAAATAGTCCTTTGTAGGGTCTCTGAAGGACTTCTCCCAGCAGGCGATGGGCTGATGTTACAGTGTTCAAATCCAAAGGATAAGCAATGCTGTAGCAGAGATCACAGATTTTTGTCTTAATCAGGTAGCCTGGAGGATACTAAGAGAAGGCACCTCCTGATGGGAGCAGATAATGGAGAGGAGATAGCAAGCTGACAGAGCTTCAACTCTTAAAAAGAACTCTGAATTAACAAATGAATACTAGCTAATTACTCTGAGCCAGAGGCAGGGAAGCAGGGAGAGACTGCTAAGACTATGCCTAGCCTGTCTCTCAAAAGCTGACTTGCGCCTGCAAACTGGGATCTGTAAGTCATCAAAGCACTGACCCATTACATCCGGTGTCTAGAGTCCAAATCTCACACAAACCTATTTAAATCTACGGGGAGATGGTCTATATAAGCTCACCAGGAATAGCCAGTGAAGCACCTGGCACATTAGGTGTTGGAGAAATGGCAGGTTTTTAAATGTAAACTACACTGTTACTACTTCCTTGGCTTCTAAGATGCTCTGGGCCATCTCCACTGTGTTGGGGAGGACCACCAGCCACCTCTCTCCACTGCCCCCCACTTCAGAACTCAGGAATTAGGATGACAGGTAGGTAGTAGTGATAGCAAAAGGAAACACACCATATTTTGAGCAGCCTCACTTCCTCAAGATGTGTGGTTTCTCTGACACTGATTAAAAGCTGACTTTTGGTTTTAGTGGCTCTAGTCCTGTTTCCTGTATTTACAGTGCTTAAAATCAATTCTTTATAACTACTCAGAAAATGATTTTTGGAAGACCCTAAGAGAGACCCAAATAGGAGAGATGTTGTAAAACACATATCCATTGTAGATTTTCTTCTTGTTCTTAGAAAGAATTTTAGAAAAACTGCATCAAATATTGTCATTAGGTTTCTCATAACTTACCTAACATAACATAAGTTTTCTCATAAACTTAAAAATGAAACAAAAAGGGCCTATTCCTGCTCTTGGTGATTTATTCCACACACGGGGGGAAAAAAAACTCCTTTAGTGCCTAGACTTTGAACCTATTTCTGTGTCTTGTCTTCTTTCTTTCTTCCCCTCCTCTTACAGTTAAGAGGTGAGCTCTGTCTCGTCTTTTCATCCTACTGGCATCTGGTTTCTTCATCTGTGTGAGTCAGCAAGCCCGGGGATTATCACCTACAGATTCTCTCTCCTGCAGCAAGTTGTCATTGCTGACAGAGGAAAGTGTCATGTGTTTTTCGTCGTGTATGCTTGGTCTCTACTGTATTATGACAGGAATTCTTAAGTTCCTTATCCCCAGGGCTTATATGTAGAAAGGCAGCATAGGAGATATGGGGGCATCTTAATGCCTTTGCGTGCCACTCTGCAGCATTTCCGGTGAGTCATATCATGTTTGCTTTCACCAAGTTGTGAGAACACACACAAATGTGAGAGGTTGCCCATTTCGTATCTCTTAATTTCTAGAAAGTTCTTCCTGGGACCTACGAAAACTACATTTTCTGACATGAGTAGCCTAAATAAAAAAAAAAAAGTCATCTAATAATACAAATATTTCACGTCTCTTACAGTGATCCTATTTCTCTTTTGCAAAGTAAATAATCCCAACTCCTAATATGTTCTGGAACAGAGCTCAAGATGGAGGTTGCTTCTAGTTCTGTAATTCTATGTTGCTCATGAAATTTCTGCAAAATTTCCAGTTTCTCTACATTGTCCTATCATGGTATCAAACTCGCTTTGACCAAATCTCAGGTCAAAATAAACCGGAAATTTGATCAAATCAATTTAAAAATAATTTTAGTGGTTATTTGATTCATTTCCATGGCTGATTTTGTCAAAATGGCATGGCAGTAGTGAACTTAAGTGATCTAATTATAATATTTGATGCAGTTTTTCCAAAATTCTTTCTAGGTACAAGAAGAAAGTCTATAATGGATATCTGTTTTACAACTCTCTGAACTTCTCTATTTATTTGCAGTGTGTATCTCAAATGAGAGAACAACGGAATACAATGTAATGTTAATATAAAAATAGTACATAATAGCTAACATCATATTCAATGGTCAAAGACTAAAAGCTTTCCCCCTAAAATCGAGAATAAGATAAGGATGCCCACATATCACCACTTCTATTCAACACTGTACTGGAAATTCTAGCCAGAACAATTAGGCACAAAACACAAATAATAAGCATAAGATTATATACAAATAGAATTATCTCTATTTACAGATCCTAAAGAATCCACAAAATACCTGTTAGAATAAACTAATTCAATAAAGTTGCGAAATAAAAGATCACACAAAAAATCAATTGCATTTCTTTTCCTTTTTTTTAAAGATATTTTATTGAGAGAGCAAGAACAAGTGGGGGCGGGGGAGAAGGAGAGAGAGAATCTCAAGCAGACTCTGCACTAAGTACAAAGCCCCACACAGGGCTCGATTTCACCACCCTGAGATCATGACCTGAGCCAAAACCAAGAGTCAGATGCTTAACTGACTGAGCCACCCAGGTGCCCCAATTGCACTTCTATACGCTAGAAATGAACAATTAGAAAAGGAAATGAAGAAAACAATTCCATTTACAATAGCATGAAAAAGATTAAAACACATAGAAATGAGTTTAACTAAAGAGGCACAAGACTTGTACACTAAAAACCACAAAACATTGCCAAAAGAAATTGAAGACCTAAATTAGTGGCATGACATGCTTATGGATTGGAAGACAATGATAAAACTCCCCAAAGCAATCTACACAGTCAATGAAATCGCTATCAAAGTCCCAAACTTTTTTACAAAAACTGATCCTAATATTCACATAGAATTGACCCCAAATTGTCAAATCTTGAAAAACAATGTTTAGAGGACTCACATTTCCCAATTTTGAAAGCTCAAAATACAAAGCAACTATAATCAAAACAGTGGTACTGGCATACAGACATACAGACCAATGGAACAAATTTAAGCCCAGAAATAAATCTCACATACATGGTCAAATGATTTTCAACAAGGGTGTCAAGATCATTCAATGGGAAAAAAAACAGTCTCTTCAACGTTTGGTGATAGGACAACTAGATATCCACATGCAAATGACTGAAGTCAGACCCCTACCTCACATCATATACAAAAATTAACTCAAAAATGCATCAATGATCTAACTCTAAGAGCTAAACTATAAAATTCTAAGAAAAAAAACATTCATGAGCTTAGCTTTGGCAGTGGACTCTTAAATACAGTGCCAAAAGCCCAAGCAATACAAGAAAAAACACATAAATTGGATTTCATCAAAATTAAAAACTGGTGTGTGTGTCAAAGGATGCTATCAAAGAAGTGAAAAGAGAAGGTACAGAAAGAAAATATTTGCAAATTATATATCTGATAGGGTCTAATACCCAGAACTTGTAACGTGTCAAGCTGCCAGGTGCCAAGGTGGTTAATAAGGATAATAAGCCAAACTGGAAGTAAAATCAACTTTTTTTCATTTACTGTGACACTGCAAACAAGAGACAAAGTAAAGGTGCCAGTTCCCTAGTTCTCCATTTTTCCTTACAGACGGGCACTGGGTTAGGGCGAGATGAAATGCAGTGCAGACAGGGGACATCATCTCATTGCTGAGGATCCCTAAACTAAGGCTCTCTATCTCTTCATGGACCCAGGGGACTAAGAGGTGGGGGTCTTAGTTCATTCAGGCTACTATAACAAAATACCGAGACTGGGTAGCTTATAAACAACAGAAATTTCTCACTGTTCTGGAGACTGGAAGCCCAAGATCAAGGCACCATCATGGTTACATTTGGCAGCCCTCTTTCATAAAAGCATTAATCCCATTCATGAGGGCTCTACCCTCATGACCTAATCACCTCCTAAAGGCCCCACCTTCTAAGACCATTGCATTGGGCAACAGAATTTCAACATAGGAATTTGGAAGGGACACAAACATTCAGAACATAGCAAAGGAAAAGAGCTAGGAGTAGAAAAGCATTGGGTCAGAGTGGAGAAAAATACCTCAGCCACAGCCTCCAAACAATTCTCCGCCAAAGTGCCTGAGAGGTGCCTCAGACAAAGCCCCCAATAAGGCGGCCACCAAATGGAAGCTGCCTGGGCTAGCTTACATGCAGACATGCATGTAAGCTCAGGGGGCTGAGGTCCTAAGCATTGCCTGCAACTCCCTCCACAAGAGCGTGATATGCTGGCTATGTGCCAAATCTGGAACGGGGAAGGCAGCTTTCCCCAGAGGAGCCTGCCAGACAAAGCCTTAGAACTGCCTAGGGTCAGGCCTGGAAGATCACACATAGGATTTGGGGTTGGGGCCAGATTCCTCATAAAGACTTCTTATTATTCAACAACAACAAGGAAACAACCCACTGAAAAATGGGCAAAAGACTTCCGTAGACATTTCTCCAAAGACAGACAAAGAGCCAATAAGCACGTGGAAAGACGCTCCGCATCATCAGAAATACCAATCAAAATGACGAGATCACACTTCACACTCATTTGGGCAGCCGTCATCAAAAAAAATAAAAATAAAAAAAGGAAAATAACAAATTTTGTCAAGGATCCAGAAAAACTGGAACCTGCAGCTATTGCTGGTGGGAAGGTAAAATAGTGCAGCTGCTGTGGAAAAAAGGAGTAGCTCCCCAAAAAGTGAAACACAGAATTCCACTCTTAGGTACACCCCACCCCCCAGATCCGAAGGAATTGGAAGACTTCAAATACTTGTATACAAATGGCAACACTATTCACAACAGCCCAAAAGTGAAAAGATCCCAAGGTTCATCAACAGAGGAGTGGATAAACAAAACGTGGCCTGTCCACACAACGGAGTCCCGTTCAGCCATAAAAGCAGGGAAATACTGAGGCGTGCTTCAACGTAGATGAACCTCAAAAATATCAGGCTAAGTCAAAGAAACCAGATACAAAAGGTCATGTGTTGTATGATTCTATTTATAAGACACATTCAGAATAGACAAATCCACAGAGAGGAAGCCGATGAGAGGTTGCCAGGGTCGGGGGGAAGGGAGGAACGCGGAATGACTGCTTGCTGGGTCTCGAACTTCCCTCTGGGGTGACGAGAACGTCTCAGGCCCAGAGAGAGGTGATGACTGCACAAGAGAGTGACCGCACTAAATGCAGTAACAAATCTAAAAGCTCTTGACCAAGGCTTTTCGTCTAAAGCTTCTTGGACAGACCAGGTCATTAATGTAAAGCAGGGCTTCTCAAACTTGAACGCTTCCTGGAGGGATGGATGACACGGAGGGCTGTGCGCCACCCTCCGGAGTTTCTGATGCAGAAGGTCCAGGGTGGAGCCTTCGGGTCTGCATTTCTTGCAAGTTCCCAGGTGATGCTGATACCCAGGTGCAGGAACCGCACGTAAGTGAACTACAACTTGAAGGTAAACTACCATGGAGTGGATTCCTGGCGTCAGAAAGCAGTCATTCCCAAAAGCGCCTGCCACAAGGAAAAGCGAGCGGGACTCCCAGGTTGGATTAGGCGGCACACTGTTCGGGTATGCCAGTTACTTCACGATGCCAATGTCACCAACTAACTTGCACTTCACACAGAAAAAATGACCTTAGAGGCTTGCCTCACCCACACGCTAGAACACACGGCTCGAGAGCTCTCAAGGCAAACAAAGCGAATTGCATAGTGCTGCTAACTTACTTCTCATATGTATAAAAGCTATCACCCAGGATACTTGTTTGGTCATCTGTTTGATAGTCTTGTTAATCTACTATCCTGGCTTTTCTAGGCCAGCTCCTTGTCTGCGCAGGGTAAGCAGCAGCACAAGCACAGAAGCTCTGTGGAAGACTCCACGAACTCCAGAAGACAAAACACAAACTTATTTATAGATATAAACACCAAGGTTCTATCTGCTGGGTCATGGAACTCAACGTTTGATCAAAGCCATTTGCTCTCTGAAACCTTATTTCCTTGCTTTATCAGAACTTAGTTTTCTGTTCTTGAGCTATTTAATTAAATGTGGTGTTGGGCACATCAACAGTGTCCTCCTTCACAACGAACACTTTATACATTAAAAAGAAAACAACAGATTAGTAAATTCAGACGATGTAAGTAACCATATTCCTCAGCATTCCCCAAAGGAGTCAGCTATCTGCAAGTTAAGTCATCCTTCTATTTTCACCTCCGTGTCCAGGAAAGCTCTGCCACCTTTCATCTGGTGCGTCTGGCCCCATGCCTAGTATGAGCCACAGAAACCAAAAGAACCTCTCTTTTGGCAGCTTATTTGAAAACCACGAGCACACCTGAGGCAAGTAGGAGAACTACCGGTCACTATGGAGACAGCACATAACTTCAAAACAAACAACAGAGTAACAAACCCAAGAGCTCTTCACCAAAAGCCTGCTAAGCAGCAATCACCATTTTTCTATGCATTCAAAATATTAGATATATTTCATTTCTCTTCAAAAACATCCTTTTGGGTATAAGAGGGACCTTATTAATCGATATCATAGTTCAAATCCCTGGCAAAATAAGTAACAAGAAGACAAAGAAGAAAAAAACAACTGCAACTACTTTAACTCTTAATATTCAACTCTGAATATTTGGTGTGGGTACCAACCCCACAAAAAACCTCCCAACTATTCTAACAGTAAAGTGAAGTCAAAATAATTTTAGACATCGAACTGGAACTGTCCTACAAGGGACTCTAACCTCCAAGTTATTCACAGTGAGCTTTCTAAACCTTCACAAATATGGTCAAGGTTGGGGTGCCTGGGTGGCTTGGTTGGTTAAGCGGCCAACTCAAAAATATTGACCAAAGTTGACAGACATTATATATTTTAAGTTTTAATTTTAATTCCAGTTAGTTAACATACAGCATAATATTAGTTTCAGATGAACAATTTAGTGCTTCAACACTTCCATACATCACCCAGTGCTCATCACAACAAGGACACTCCAACCTCATCACATATTTAACCCATCCCCCCACTGTCTCCCCTCTGGTGACCATGAGTGTGTTCTCTATAGTTAAGAGTCTGTTTCTTGGTTTGTCTCTTTTTCCTGTTGCTCATTTGTTTTGTTTCTTAAATTCCACATCTGAGTGAAATCACATGGTATTTGTCTTTCTCTGACTGACTTATTTCACTTAGCATTATACTCTCTAGATCCATCCACGGCATTGCAAATGGCAAGATTTCACTCTTTTTGATGGCTGAGTAATATTCCATTGTGGATGGTTTTATATATATATATATATATATATTCTTTACCCATTCATCTATTGATGGACACTGAGGCTGTTTGCATAGCTTGGCTATTGTAAATAATGCTGCAATAAACACAGAGGTGCATGCATTCCTCCTTTGAATTAGTGACCTTGTATTCTTTGGGTAAATACCCAGTAGTGCAATTACTGGATCATAGGGTAGCTCTATTTTTAACTTTTTTTTTTTTTAAAGATTTTATTTATTTATTTGACAGAGATAGAGACAGCCAGTGAGAGAGGGAACACAAGCAGGGGGAGTGGGAGAGGAAGAAGCAGGCTCATAGCAGAGGAGCCGGATGTGGGGCTCGATCCCACAACACCGGAATCACGCCCTGAGCCGAAGGCAGACGCTTAACCGCTGTGCCACCCAGGCGCCCCTATTTTTAACTTTTTGAGGAACCTCCATACTGTTTTCCACAGTGGCTGCACCAGTTTCCATTCCCACCAACAGTGCACGAGTGTTGCTTTTTCTCCACACCCTCATCAACACCTGATTTGTTTCTTGTATTTTTTATTTTAGCCATTCTGACGGGTGTGAGGTTGGTATCTCATAGTTTTGATTTGCATTTCCCTGAGTGATGTTTGGCATCTTTTCATGTGTCTGATGGCCATCTGTATGTCTTCTTTGGGGAAATGTCTGTTCATATCTTCTGCCCATCTTTTAATGGGATTATTTGGTTTTTAGGTATTAAGTTTTATAAGTTCTTTATATATTTTGGATACTAACACATCGGATACGTCATTTGCAAATATCTTATCCCATTCAGTAGGCTGTATTTCAGTTTGGTTGATTGGTTCTTTTGATGTCAGAATCTTTTTATTTTGATGTAGTCCCAATGATTTATTTTTGCTTTTGTTTTCCTTGCCTCAGGAGACATATCTAGAAAAACTTTGCTGAAGCCAATGTCAGAGAAATTACTGCCTGTGCTCTCTTTCAGGATTTTTATGGCTTCCTCTCTCACATTTATGTCTTTAATCCATTTGGAATTTACTTTTATGTATAGTGTAAGAAAGTGGTCCAGTTTTCCCAACACCCATTTGTTGATGAGACTTTTCCCCATTGGACATTTTTTCCTGCTTTGTCGAAGAGTAATTGACCATATAGTTGTGGGTTCATTTATGGGTTTTCTATTCTGTTCCAGTGATCTATCTTTCTGTTTCTGTGCCAGTACCATACTGTCTTGATCACTACAGCTTTGTGATATAACTTGAAGTACGAAACTGTGATTCCTCCAGCTTTGCTTTTCTTTTTCAAGATTGCTTTGGTTATTCGGGGTCTTTTGTGGTTACATACAAATTTTGCATGTTCTAGCTCTGTGAAAAATGATGTTGGTAATAGAGATTGTGTTAAATGTGTAGACTGCTTTGGGTAATATAGATATTTGAACAATATTGGTTCTTTTAATCCATGAGCGTGGAATGTCTTTCCATTTCTTTGTGTCATCTTCAATTTCTTTTATCAGTATTTTATAATTTTCAGAGTACAGGTCTTTCACCTCTTTGGTTAGGTTTATTCCTAGGTACCTATGGTTTTTGGTGCAACTGTAAATGGGACTGTTTTCTTAATTTCTCTTTCTGCTGCTTCATTATTAACGTATAGAAATGCAACAGATTTCTGTATATTGATTTTGTCTCCTGTGACTTTACTAAATTCATCTATCAGTTCTAGCAGTTTTTTGGTGGAATCTTTTGGGTTTTCTATATATAGTGAAAGTTTTACTTCTTCCTTGCTGATTCAGATGCCTTTTATTTCCTTCTGTTGCCTGACTGCTGTGGCTAGGACTTTCAGTACTATGTACTATGTTTAATAAAAGTGCCTTGTTCTGGGGCGCCTGGGTGCCTCAGTCAGTTAAGCGGCTGCCTTCAGCTCAGGTCATGATCTTGGGGTCCTGGGACTGAGGCAAGCATCTGGCTTCCTGCTCAGCAGGGAGCCTGCTTCTCTCCCTCCCCCTCTGCCTGCTTATCCTTAAGCACTCTCACGAGCACGCACGTGTTCTCTCTCTCTCTCTCTCTCTCTCTCTCTCCCTCATGCTGTCTCTCAAATTAGTAAAATCTTTAAAAGTGTCTTGTTCCTGACCTCAGGGGTAAAGCTCTCAGTTTCTCCCCCATTGAGGATGATATTAGCTGTGGGTATTTCATAGATAGCCTTTGTTATGTTGAGATATGCTCCCTCTAAAGCTACTTTGTTGAGAGTTTTTATCATGAATGGATGTTGTACTTTGTCAATTGCTTTTTCTGTGCCTATTGAAATAACCATATGGTTCTTATCCTTTCTCTTATTGATGTGATGTATTCAATTGATTTGTGAATATTGAACCACCCTCACAACCTGGGAATAAATCCGTGATCGTGGTGATTTTTTTTTTAAGATATTATTTTCCCTTTGACAGAGAGAGATATAGAGAAAGAGCACAAGTAGGGAGAGCAGCAGGCAGAGGGAGAGGGAGAAGCAGGCTCACCGAGCAGAGAGCCCAATGTGGGACTTGATCCCAGGGTCCTGGGATCATGACCTGAGCCAAAGGCAGACGCCTAAGGCACCCCGCTGAACTATTTTTTTAATGTATTGGTGAATTCGACAGATGTTTTCTTTTTTTCTTTCCTTCCCTCCCCCCCTTCTTTCTTTCTTTCTTTCTTTCTTTCTTTCTTTCTTTCTTTCTTTCTTTCTCTCTCTCTCTCTCTCTCTTTCTTTCTTTCTTTCTTTCTTTCTTTCTTTCTTTCATGGAGGGGGCAGAGAGAGAGAGAGAATGAGCAAGCTGGGAGGGGGTAGGCAGGGGACAGAATCTTAAGCAGGCTCCACGCCCAGCACAGAGCCCAACGTGGGACTGGATCTCGCAACCCTGAGATCATGACTTGAGTGGAAATCAAGAGTTGGATGCTTAACCACCTGAGCCACCCAGGAGCCCCAACAGATGTTATATTTTTGACACAAATCTCTTGTACACAAACCTTTAAATGTGGCCTATCTGTAAAGACCTATAATAAGAGTATAACTGATTGACATTCTGAAGATAAACGTAAAAAAATCATTTCACCCCCAGCTACTACAGGCTATGCATGCCCAATGGTTTTAGATTTTCTTGGAAAACTTAATCTAATGAGTAAGTGAGCTTTCATAGCTGTACTTAGTAACAGTTGTGCATAATTATCAATCTTTGTGTCTTGATACCAAATAAACTTATCTAGAGTTTAACAGTAGATGCACTTTGAGAGTTAACACTCACTGTACCTGCTCATAAAATTATATAGCAATGCAGATACATGTGTAAGTTAAAAATCGCAAATGAGTTGCGGGTCAGTGACACAAGTGGCGTATTACACAGCAGTGAACGGACAGTCAGGCCTGCTACGGCACCTGTTTTGAACACATGAACTGTTTCCAACACCACTGATATATTAAAGAATAACTTGAGCACAATGCAAATTTCACATATTCTTACATATAATTTCAGAGGAACAGAGGAAACGACCCAGCTAAACAGAGGAAACGACCCAGCTAAACCGAGCTACTTAGGAATACACAAAACACACACATGCACACCCTTGAAACATGTACCAGAAACTCACTCACATTGGGTGTTGCAACTTTACATTCAATTTCAGATAAGCTTCCTTCCACCGCATGACACTGACCCACAAGCTGCAACCCTTCCAGGGACCACTACCACACGCCAACTTCAGCTCGTTTTCAACGAAAACAGTCAGATTTATCGTCACATTTACATATTTCTTCACCATTTAACATGTGTAAAACTGATGCCATTTTGATTAGGTCCCTATCCTCTTTTTAAATGTATCTCTTAGTAAGTTTTTGAGTGATGTGCCTCAGACCCATTTTTCCCACGAGCCTTTCTCTTGCGTGATTTTGCATAGCACAGAGGTGCTATTGAGGAACAAATATGTCATGTCACAGTAGGACTGACTGTAAACCAACCATTGCTCCATGCCTCCATGTGATGAATCTCAACGTTGAGTCAAAAAAGAATGGTGAGAAGGGGAGTATGAGACCGGAGGGCAACACTGACAGTGTTAAGTGGGGTTTTGTTCCTTATGAATTTGTTTGCCTGGCTCAGGACTGGAGGGCTTCACACATACACCCTGTGTATTAAAGAATCAGATCTATACTGCTTCCCCTTTCTTGTTACATATGAATGCTGTACACTAAATTTTTTTAAAAGAGTATATGTGATACCATTAAGTACAAAAGCAGGTGAAATTAATCAACATATTTTTATTGATACATACACCCATAAAGATGAGAATTATAAACACAAAACTCTAAGGAGAGGCTGGAAGAGAAGACATGCATAGGGATGGATAAAGGTGTATTTTGTCAACTGAATGATAGGCATGAGTATTTTTTGTACTAGTTTGTCTTCAAAACATGGTCTGGGGAAAATAAGTCAAAGGGTCATGAGGTCAAAGAGGTCAAAGCTATTTTCATAATAATACTAAGACATGATTTGCCTTTTGCATTCTCATTCTTGCAAGAATGTACAATAGTTTTCTAGCGATACATGACGTAATTATCAAAACAGACTAAATTCAAAAGCAGCTATCAGAATCCATCTGTCTTCCAGGAAGACAGACATTAAGAGATTTGCAAAAATGTAGAATCTCACTCTTTTTATTTGGGAAAAATTATTTTCATAATTATATGTTCCTTATTTTAACATGTAATTAGTTATTATTTTGAAATGAATATTTTTAAATTTTCAATTCTAATTTCTAATCTAGAAAATATAGATAGATATGACCTACTTAAACAAAAGGTCTTCAGGGTCTTCAACAATTTTGTAAAATATAAAGAAGTCTTGAGGCCAAAAAAATTGAGAACCACTTTAAACCTTATACCTGTGTTTATACATACACACACACACACACTCTTTTTGTATGTATGAACTATTTCATATTAATAAAGGTAAAAAAACCATAGTGTACTGCAGACATAAAAAGAATCCTTCGTCAGCAAACCAAGTGGTGCTGTGTACGGTAAAAGCTTATGACAACAGCATTATCTGTAATACAGACGGGACTTACCGATACTCAGACTGTGACACACAATCATAAAGTTCCTGGGCAGTGAATTGGACATTTCTATTTACCTGAAAAGAACCAAGATGTAGTTATTAAAAATGCATATGAAGTCAAATGAGCAGTAAGAGCACAAGTAGAGTGACTCATACTCTGAGGGAACAGAATGTCCAGTTTCTAGTGTTTGCATGAAAAGAACAATCACAAGTTCAGTGATTGCAGTGTTTTACACAACACTGAACTGTGTGTAAAAATACTCGTCCTCATGTTACAACTTAATCTGTTCACAGAACCAGAAGAAGTGATCCAGGGTTTGGGGTTATGGGAATCTCAACGAAGCAGATAATCACTTTGTAGACAAGTGGAAAGAAAAAAATGTGTACTCCATGCAATGCTAAGTTTCACTCCTACTGGCTCTTATCAATAGATTCAGGCTTCAATGAGCCTAGAGTTTTAGAAGATTTCTGAAGCACATATTCAATATTTCTTTTCTAAAAGAAGCAAATGTTAAAAAGTTAAAATAACTCTATATTTAAAGGACTGGAGTAAATTTGGAGTCATAGAGGTAGATGATTTTAAAAGCAGTAGTAGCCACATCTTGTTTATATCCTGAACATTAGAAATAATTCAAGCTGAAAGAAAAAGTTAAGCATTCAACTTTAACAACATTTGAATACTATGGCTGACCCTGCAAAAATTATTACTGAAGGATCTTCACTTTCATTTAAATACTAAGTTAATTTTCTTTTAAAGTTTAATTTACAGACATTTTCTAAAGAAATGTCTTTTTCAGACTATCAAGGTCCAAATATTTTAACTAATATGTTTAACTTCATAACATAATTCAGAAATATAATTTACAATACTATAAATATAAAAGTCCTTTATCACACAAAGACTCATCATGGCACACATGTGGAGACACAGTGATGGAATCCTGTATTTCTTGAGGCTATATTCTACTTATGTGCAGGGAAAAATCTGGATATTAATAAATTCTTTTTATCAGATAACAAATAGCACAGTGCCTAAATTTTCAGAAATTCTGAATTAGTGATGGAAAACTAAATGAGACTATTTTCTGTTCAATTTACTTAAAAAATATTTAAACAATTGGTATAAATTTTTCAGTGAGGAAATTATCATATTGTGTAGAAAATGTTTCATTCACTAAAGGTTAAAAATACACAGTTGTTTTTTTTTTAAGATTATTTATTTATTTATTTTAGAGAGAGAGAGGGAGAGCGCATGTGACTGTGCAAGCAGGGGTAGGGGCAAAGGGAGAGAGAGAAACACAAGCAGACTCCATACTGAGTGTGGAACCCAATGCAGGGCTTGATCTTATGACCCTGAGATCATGACCTGAGCCAAAAAACCAAGAGTTGGATGGACACTCAACCAACTGAGCCACCCAGGTGCCCCCATAGTTTTTATTTATTTATTTTTTAAAGATTTTATCTATTTATTTGTCAGAGAGAGCGAGCGCACAAGCAGGGGGAGCGGCAGGCAGAGGGAGAAGCAGGCTCCCCGCTAAGCTAAGCAGGGAGCCCAGTGCGAGACTCAATCCCAGGACGCTGGGATCATGACCTCAGCTGAAGGCTGACGCTTAAACAACTGAGCCACCCAGGCATCCCATCCCCCCACAGTTTTTAAATACAACATTTTAAATCTATATAATCCTAAATTTTACTTAAAAGTAGGATTATATGTTTAATGTTATTTAATTATATTTAATATTTAATATTATATTTAATGACTGTATAAAACTGGTATGTAATTATAATTAATTTTTTAGGTACTTCATAATTTTTATTAAAAGAACTAAAAATGTTTAAGGTATACATTTAGAGCTAGACTGTCAACCAGTACAATTCCTTTTTCTTTAAGTGTTCTACTCTCATGTCAACGAAACCCTGATATTTTCGCTATTGTCCCAATATCCAGGACCTATAATGTATGCAAACTTAAGGCCAGCAAATGTCAACAACCTTGCAGATGTTTGAGCAAAGGATGAAGGAAATAATCTGTTCTTTATCAACTGTTGAGAAAAATCAGCTTAAGAAGTGGTTTTGAACCTGATGTGAATAAAAAACATGAATACAAAATAGCTCCTTAAGCCTTTAGATTTTTAAGAGAAAAAAGTATCTAGATGCAGCGTTAGTTTTAAAAGCAATCACCCACATACATTTAGACACTCATCCCAGACTACAGGTGAGGTGTAACGGTGGTGTGGATCCAGGTCACAGTGGATGACTTAAAAAGTAGGCAGCTAATTTACTACTAATAAAGGAAAACTGAAGCACAAATTCACGACATATACCACAGGTTCTAGCCTGAAATATCTCTTTTCATCATATTCATCAGTTTAGATAGATTTTGAATTACTGATATTGGGACATTTTGAATTACACTGTTAAATATCATTTCTATGTTCAAGTGCACAATTTTAACTCTCAGGGAAAAAAGAGCTACCAGATGCCTTTGTCAGTACATACAGCTGACTGTGGAAATGGTGTCCTCAGTTCTTTGTTGTACTGCTTATAATGGAAGCCAGGTATTAGCAATGGCTATATTAATTCTTAAAAATTCAAGAACAAAAGGCAAAGGTTAAGTATTAAAATAGCTAAACATCTTAAAGGATTTAGATGGTCTCAAATGTGATGTTTATGTGAGAAACACCTCCAAGGTAGTAACTGGTATGGGGCGGGGGGAAGTGCTGCTAAGAGAAAGGATTTTAAAAATCTGGGAATCATCTTATACATAATGAGTTAGACATTTTCTCCCAACACTCTCAGCAATGGAAAGTGCTAAACTCAAAAAAGACCAATGTCCCAGATTTTTCCAGGATATGCGATTTTAAAATTGCCCTATTGTTTCCACAAATATATTTTTGTTAAAATTAATAACTCCATTTAAAATTCAAAAAGCATGATGAAATAATTATATAAATCATCCCAAAGAAGAAGTCCTCTTAATAAGTCCATCACATGGTCAATACAGTATTAAGGCTGATTTTCTAAAAAACACGTGTAAACACTACTCTTTCCAAAAAATAGGTAACACTATTGAACCCTGAACTCTGTGTCTGGTACTGTTTGGAACACTTCATCTACATGAAGCTATTTAGTCTTTAAAGAATATCCATAATTTATCTACTGATGTTATTGCCATTTTACAGATGCAGAAACTGAGACAAAGAGAATTAAATAACTCTTCTAAGAGCATACAGCTGATAAGGAGTAGAACCAACATTTGAACACAGGTAGTTTGACCCCAGTCTGTGTTCTTAATGTCAGATGTTACAGACAAAGAGTTATATAAAGAGCAAACCAGAAATAAAAGTGAACAGATTTTAAAAAGTTGGACACCATAAGAAATGTGAGAACTGAATATATGTCACATTCCTTCATTTGGAGCATTTAAAAACTTACACACACACTTGAAAAGAAAGAACACACAGGAACATGGGCAGAGAAACGAAGATCAACAGAGTGCTCTCCCTGGCTCAGCGCCGAGGAGGAAAGCTTGCAAGTTAAGTCACCAAACACACAGAGCCGCACCGCAGCCCTCCGCTCTCACACCGAGGGTGTGTCCTGCCGCTACACAGGAAACCAATCACAGCTTTCCTCCTCACTAACCGCGGTTCTCAGAGGCGGCTCTCTCCCTGGGGGCCACCTGGGTCTGTGAGCTGAGTGGGGCGGCAGGGTATTTTCGGTTGTCACAGGACTCAGATATTGGGATTTAGTACGTGAGGAGCCGCGATGCTGAACACCCGGCAGAGTTCCACACAATGGAGAAATGACCCGCCCCGAAACGCCAACCGTGCCCTAATGAGAAACAATTCTGTGTTGGAGACAGTGTGTTATTATAGGACTCCATGTTTTTATTTTATGAATGAAAGAAAAAATTTGATCTTTGACAAACTTCCGTGGCCTTTAAAAAATTAAAGCAAATGCCAGTTAAATAGCATCCGGATGGTTTTAGACCTCTATCGTGTTTATTTATAGTAAAACTTGTTTATGGTAGAAATATGATAAGCATTTTAAAATATTTTTCATACCTCATACTTGATTAGGAAGTTATAGAGAGTCTCAACATCTTGATAATTACTGTTAGGGGCCAAAATCCTAAAAAATAAAATAAAAACAAAGGAATGGGGATGAATGATTTAAAAAAATAATACCTTAAACTTTTCTTTAAAACATATCCATACTGTGAGATCATTTATTGTATGATCAGTTTAATTCAACAGAGATCAATTTATTAAAATATTTTTATTTACACTGATACATCACTATTTAACCAACAACCGTAAGCATTCTTACATGAAATTCACCTTTTGAGCTACAATAATACAGATTTCTCAAAAGGTAGACAGAAATGTGATGCGCATTTATACTTCACACCTTTTAAGAAGCAGGTAATGCTTGAAGAGTTCCCATAGAAATGTTCAACCGATCCCAGGGGACAACTGATTAAACTATCAGACACATGAAAGAAATCCTAATAAAAAATTTCTGACTAAATTCAAATAATACTGTTTGAACTATCAGCCTAGGATAGTATGAAAGTGTGAGTAAACAGAGCATATCAATGACTGAGAATAACACTGAGTCATAAAAGTAACAATGGAAAGTAACATAAATGACATAAAAATAGAAATATATAAATAAAACACAAATGGAAACAAGGAAAAAAATAAAAATAAAGAAGAAATGGAAGAACATATTTCTCCATCTAGCAGTAGACTATTAACTCTTATTTTCTTATACTATGGATTTCTTAATCCTTTTAGGATGAAGGTTTTTTGGGGGTTTTTTTTTGCTTTTGAAAAAAGAAAAAGTGTTTTTTTTAATTTTGGTATAGTGATGATGAGCCATGCCTGCCTGCCTGGGTTTTCCAGCTGTGTGACCCTGAGTGAGTTCTGTGTGACTTATTTTCCTTTACCTGTTAAAGGAGCATGGTAGTAGTCCTTACTTCATAGGATTCTCACCAGAATTAAATGAGTTCCTTAAGAAAAGTCTTTAGAATTACAGTGTCTGACATACAGCCAGCACTACATATATTATCAAATATAATAGTAACAATAACAACTATTATCATCTAATAGTTTCAAGCCACAGAATAACTGCACGATGATCTAACTAATGAGAAATCAAGCCACCTCAATTCATTCTTAAAATACAAATGCCTTGGCCTGGGTGGCTTAGTCGGTTAAGTATCTGCTTTCAGCTCAGGTCATGATCCCACGGTTCTGGGATCGAGCCCAGTGTTGGGCTCCTTGCTCAGTGGGGAGCCTGCTTCTCCCTCTGCCTCTGCTGCTCCCCCTGCTTGTGCTCTCTCACTCTCTCTCACATAAATAAATAAAATCTTTTTAAAAAAATACAAATACCTTTTAATTACAATGTCACTAGGTCCTCACATCCTTGCCAATGCTTGACAACTTCGGACTTTAGAGTTAACTGATCTCAATAACCTTAATCAGATCTTTAAACTATTTGGCTTTTATTAGACTTGTGGGAAATCTCTTATAATAATTTTTCAGGACATAGTCACATTTTTAAAGGGGCTGTACTCTTTGGGAGGAGACACATACAGAACACAAAAAATAGTAGTTTCATGGAAAAACTTTTCACCCAACAAGTAATTTTAAAATACAAATAATCTCCTAACCAAAAAAGAGGAAAAAAAAAAGATGGGGGGGAGGATAATACATTAGAGAGAGTCCATAAATAATTCACTTAAGAAAATGAAAAGAGGGGCGCCTGGGCGGCACAGCGGTTAAGCGTCTGCCTTCGGCTCAGGGCGTGATCCCGGCGTTGTGGGATCAAGCCCCACATCAGGCTCCTCTGCTATGAGCCTGCTTCTTCCTCTCCCACTCCCCCTGCTTGTGTTCCCTCTCTCGCTGGCTGTCTCTATCTCTGTCAAATAAATAAATAAAATGTTTTAAAAAAAAATGAAAAGAAAGCAATCTAGGTAAGTTGAACTAATCTTTCAGAAAGGCAATGGAAAAAAATGGGGTATCATAATTTTGTAATCAAATGTAAACCAACTATCAGCAATGTGGAATAATTTACATCTCTTCATTTTTCTAGTTTTGGATTATTTCCATAAAAGAGGATTAGGAAATTAGACATAACAAGATGTTTTATATTAAAAGCCTTATAAATTCCAAGCTAATATTGCAAAAGAAAGTACTTTTCCAGAGAATAAAATGAACATCTCTGTCCTGAAATACTTCACAGGACAATTGGTTTAATGGTAAACTAGTCATTTATCTATAGCAACAAGTCATACCTACAGTAAGGAATAAAGAAAATAATTACATCATTCTAGTTTTCCAATTTTTTCAAAAATTATACACTCTCAACCTAGTTTTTTTTTTTTAGTAATTTTACTGAGGTACAGTTTACATACTATAAATTCACTCATTTTAACAACACAGTGATTTTTAGTAAGTTTGCAGAATTGTACAACGATCCCCACAATCCAGTTTCGGAGCATCTCCTTCACACAAAACAGATGCCTACTGCCCATTTGCAGTCACTTTCTGTTCTCACCTCCAATTCCAGCTCCAGGCAACCACTAATCTACTTTCTGTCTCTAGAGTGTTTTCAGTCTGTCAGTTCTTTTCCTCTTATCATTACAAAGCACAGTTGTCTCTATAAATAATATCCTACTATAATACAGAGTCCAGTTGATAAGTCAAAATCTAGTGGACAGTGGCTAAACCTCAGAATGTATCTGGTAAGTCAAAAAGCAAGATGCATAGTAAAGATGCCCAAGAGCAGAACAAGAGACCCTTTATTCTCTCATCCAACAAATATTTGGGACCTACTACGAGCCAAGCACTGTTCCAGGCCCTTGGATACATTAGTGAACAAAAAGGCAAAGAGGCATAGTAGACCAAAGCATCATAATTCTAAAGAGCTTGTGAAAGAAAAAAAAAAAATCCTGACCAAGCACAGGAAGATAATGAAGGAAGAAAAATATCTCATTGTTACCCATTTGACAATCTCCTCCCACTTGTCAATTGCTACTTGTAAACAAACAAGTTTACAAGTAATTCCAGTGATGAAACACAGGAATTTTAAGTTTCTAGGGAAGAAGGCATTTGCTCCAATTGTAAAGATCTGATTATCTGACAAAATATCACAAAATTATATTCTAATGAAGAAAGGCATATTGGTATGTCAGCATCATTCACAGATATGTTATTGCTACAATCAGACTAAAACTATACAAGCTATTCTTTAAAACTAGGATATACATTATAGGATTTGTTATAAAATTTACTATTCTTAAAGACTGTTTTGAGGCAAACCGAGCCCCAAATAGACTAGGCCATCTTTATTAAAATACATTCAAGTTAGGGTTGAATTTAGACTTCATTATGTCCTATGAACTCTGAGTTGATGAGAATGGAATTTGGCCTGATACTAAAAAAAATTGCCAACTTTCACTAACTAGAAGTACAGCTTGTTGAAAATATACAAAAAAATAAATGGAGAAAAATGGTTTATGGACTGCCATGCCTTACTAATTCCCCACACAGAAATTCTTGAGAGGTCAGCCTTCTCTATAGCTTTCTCATTTTTTTTCTTATACCAATGTGAAAACAAAAGACTCTTATAATGAAAGTCCTAAAATTACCCTCCAGTGGCAACTCTTTAAAATAATAGAATGAAAGAATTAGCCCTTAAAGGAAATGAAATACTTTTCAGAAAATGGCCATTTTTAATTTATAAATATATCCACATTTGTCCTTTCAAGAGAAATTCATAATCATCAATAAGTATTTATCAAATGCATACTATTTTCTCAAATGTGTATTATATTTGGTATATGGAATATAAGAGAAAACTATGGAATATAAGAGAAAATTAAAAGGCATGGCTGCCTTTCTTCAAGTTGTTTATAATCTGGAAATTTCACTTTAGAGTTCTGGAATCCCAACTGGGAAACAGACATCTGAAATAGAATTTAATCCTCAGCTCACAGACTATTTGTAAGCCAAGTCCGATCCAAATGCACTTTGGTTTCTTTTAGAACAGCATCAACAATAACATATAATGTCTTGCTGAACACTTACTCAGAGTCTGACACTACTTTACATACATATTACATACATCATCTCTAATTCTTTTAACAATACAAGTTTAGTTATGTGACCTTGATCAAATTACCTGCTTTTCTACACTTCTGCTCCTCACCTGTGAGATGAGGGGAGTAGGATTTACCGTATAAGGTTATTATAATGTATCTAAGGTGTTTAGTACAATGCCTGGCACATGCCAATAAATATTAGCTGTTATGAAAACCAGTTTTCGGATGTAGAAACCAACAATCAGAGTTATAAAACACTTGCCCAAGATCACACAGAGTGGTGGTAGGTATCTAAATCTTGATTGGTTTAACTCTGGAGCCCATGCTTTTTCCACTAATAAAAAGGATCACCACTACCATCTTCTTGCCTCTAAATGATTTTACAAAATCAAATGAAATAAAGTTCTTTTTAAGAATTTTAGGGGCACCTGCGTGGCTCAGTTAGCTGAGCATCTGCCTTCAGCTCAGGTCATGATCACAGGGTCCTGGGATGAGCCCTGAGTTGGGCTCCCTGCTCAGTGGGGAGTCTGCTTCTCCCTCTCCCTTGGCCCCTCCCTGTGCTCATGCACTCCCTCTCTCTCTCCCCCTCTTTCACTTTCTCAAATAAATGGAAAAATCTTTAAAAACTAAAATAATTAAATTCTAAATGTAAGCAAAGAACTCTTTAATTTGCCTTTTAACAAATGCTTCTGGTAAACTGTTTTGTGTGTGTTCAAACACTCAATCTTTGTGGTTGTTACAGCTTTCTCAAAGCCACAGCGGAAGTTAGTAGCAGAATCAACACTCACTAGAAGTCCTGACACTTAACCACATAAGCACTTTGAGTTTTCTTTTTTATCTATGAGCAATTAGCACTAAGTAAGCAACATGTTAATCTGAATCACACAAATTTCATTTCCATCACATCCCATAACAATAGATCTCTTTAAGAAAAAAAAAAAAAAAGATGATCCACTCATTTTTTTTAAGGGGGGGTGAAAGGGGCAGAGGGAGAAGGAGAGAGAGAACCCTAAGCAGGCCCCACGCCCAGCAAGGAGCTCAACTCAGGACTTAATCTCACAACTCTGAGGTCATGACCTGAGCTGAGATCAAGAGTCAGATGATTAACCAACTAAGCCACCCAGGCGCCCTCATCCACTCAAATTTTTTAAAAAGATGAAAGTTAATAGAATAACCTGACTGAAGTTAAAAATCAAACAATGCACTAAAATGAACTAATTTTTTAAATTAGAATTTTAAAAATTCAAAGCTTTTCTTCTATTTAGAAAAAATAAAGCAACAGGCTCAGGAGCGGGCAAAGATGTCTAGAATACTCAAGTTTAATATCTAATTCTAGAAATTCAAAAGAAGAGAGAGCATGTTCTTGGATATTTATAAATCACAACTTACATCCCACAGAACTGAATATATTATATTCCCTGCTGGCAAGACAGAGTTTTACATTAATATCATATTTAAAATAGTTTTTGAGAGTGTGAAAAAATCAATAAGTTTAAAAAGTAATTACATGGCTTATTTCACTTAGCATAATATCCTCAAAGTTTATCCATGCTGTAGCATATGTCAGAATTTCCTTCCTTTTTCAGGCTGAATAATATTCCATTGTATGTATTACAACACAATGCCTATCTATTCATCTGCCGATGGACACTTGGGCTGTTTCCATGTTTTACGTATCATAAATAGTGCTGCTATGAACATGGGGATGCAAAGACGACTTTGAGACCCTGTTTTCAACACTTTTGTGTTTACACAGAGTAGTCAAAATCATAGACAGTAAAATGTTGGCTGTCAGAGGCTAGGGAGGGGGAAATGAGGAGTTAACGGGAAGACAGTTTCGGTTACAGAGATGGATGGTTCGATGGCTATGCACTATGAATGTACTTAACAACACATGAATACGCTTCTAAGTACACTCAAAAATGGTAACGATGGTAAATTTTATGGTATATTTTACCACAATAAAAAATGAGATTAAAAAAAGTAATTACATGAAGTGAAAATGTTTGTTTACAGCATGATCGGAAAAACTCATTTTATATTCTCTAAAGCTAAGAACTGACCCAAGGCTTAATTGTTATTCTGAGCTGCTGTTACATCATTATTGGGGATAATATAATTTATTCAGTATCTAACCAGTGGCAGGGACTGGACAAATGCTATCTCTAATCTCTGAAATTTAATAAAGCAACTATTACAAACTCCATTTTCTAGATCAGGAAACAGATACAAAAAGTTTAATCTAAGGAGGGAACATACTGCAGTGAGCACTGGGTGTTATACACGAACAATGAAGCATGAAACACTACATCAAAAACTAATGAAGTCCTGTATGGTATCTGACATAACATAATAAGAAAAAAAAAATTAAGTTCCAAAAAAAAAAAAAAGGGGGGGGGTTAACCTATCTTAGTGACAGAGTTATTAGTAAATGGATGGAACTAGGATTTAACTTCTTATTATTCTGACCCCCCCCCCAAAGCTAGGCTCTTCTGATTTTAACACAGTGATATACCTGGACAATCAATACCACCAAACCAGATTTTGCCGATGACAGTTTAAAATGTATTACTGATAAACTGGGTGAAAATTGATCAAATCAACAATGAGGAAACATTCCCCAGGAAAAAAAAAAGTCTTAGATCCTAGAGTACCCTTTTTTATTTTTTTGATTACTTATTACAAGTAAAATTAAAATGATATACTTTCTTTTTTTTTTTTAAGATTTTATTTATTTATTCAACAGAGATAGAGACAGCCAGCGAGAGAGGGAACACAAGCAGGGGGAGTGGGAGAGGAAGAAGCAGGCTCATAGCGGAAGAGCCTGATGTGGGGCTCGATCCCATAACGCTGGGATCACATCCTGAGCCGAAGGCAGACACTTAACCACTGTGCCACCCAGGCGCCCCAAAATGATATATTTTCTATAGCTAATTTGGTGAAATCAGCTACGTAAATGGGAGCTATCCATCAGCCCTAAATTTTGAAAGAACACCATATATAATTAAAACTAGTAAAAAGAAAAAAATTTAACAATTTAAACAAATTAGATAAATTTTATATTCCTGTTTTCCCTTCAGGGACAAAGAGCTTTGCAAGCTGATTATATTAATTAGATATAAGTATTAAATATAGGAGCTTTTGAGTAGTTTGGCCAAAATTAATAATTAAAATTTGATCTACTGGAAATCTTTTTTTCTAAAGCTGGTGGTAGGACAAGAAGAGTTTATAGGTAATTTTAATGACTACATTTGTAATTTAATTATAAAAACAATTCTACAGAAGGAAAATATAATTCCGATAGTTAAAGGGACAGATTCTATGACTTATATATGTGCTAGGTGTATATATATATACATACAATAAAAATATACTGACAAATACTGCAGCTTTCTGTCAATTTTGTAGAATGGTTACAGTAAATATTATGTATCCATATACTCTTCACTCATCCTTTTATCTGGGTTATTACCTTCTACCTCCAGTATATTTTCTACATTGGCATTTAAGCATAATAATATAATGGTCATAAGCTCGGTCTCTTTGGAGCCACTCTACAAAGTAAAAGAGCAGTGATTTAAACCTAGGGAAGATGGCTCCAGTGTCTGTGTTCCTACCCAAAATGCCTCTAGATATACAGAACGCGTGAGATGAATACTCATCCTAAAATATACAAATATACAAGATATGTTGATAGAACCTTAATGATCATCACATTCTAATCAAAATCATCAAGATATATCCTTAGGAAACAGGACTGTGATGAAAGCAATGTAAACAACACTGATGTCTGTCCAGTTGTCTTTCAAAATTTTGAGGTAACTATCAGAACTGACAGAGTCAACAAAAAGAAGTAGTCTGTATAGAACTTGGAAAAAGAGATTAAAGGAAAAGAATTTCCCTGCTTAGGGGCACAGCCAACTGTGGCAGATGAAGCTCTAGAGTAGAAAAGAGATTACTGTAGCTTGAGGCCCACACCCCCAGGAGTCAGCAACAAAACATGGTAATAATCTAGTTTGCAGTGTTAACTTTCCTCTAAGAGTCATCCAGTTTATAAATATTCTGGCTCATTTACTAATTTCAATGTAAATAAATAAATGGGCATTCTGATATATCAGCTTACTTTGTTCTCAATTTGATTACTGTGAGTATGAGAAGGTTTCAATAAACTGATAAAATTCCTAACCTTGCAAATTTGGGGATCAAACTCTACCCCTTAACTACAAAATCATAGCATTAAGATCCAAGTGGCAGGGTAGTTTCTTTCTAATTATTTCTGTACTTATTATCACATATTAATTCTTATGTGGAATGGGGATATATTAAAAATCAAAAGAGTTGCTGCCCTTAAACAGCTACCATCTAGTCTCTCTTTAAATCGGGTAGCACAAACAAAGTATAAACAAGAGAGAATCTACAGTGACTAATGTTGGTTGTTCTTGAAGAAGAGAACAAGGTAGCTGAGGTAAAAGGGATCGGAAGAAGAATTTTCACTCACTCTGTATCCTTTTTGCCTTTTGAATTATTTTTAAGCAATGTGAAGGTATTCCATATTTTTAAATCATTAAATAAAATTATTTAAAATTGGGGAAAAAAGAATTGGTGAAAATAAAATCTAAGGAAATAAATCTGAGGAGATTATTCAGAATATGGCATAAAAGGATGAAAGAGATGGAAAAAAAAAAAAAGAAAGGAGTTAGGAGATATGGCTGAGAGAATGAGGAGAGGCAGGAATAGAAATTCCTAAATAAGAGAAGAAGGAGAATGGGGGACAGGCAATAATGGAAGAGAGAATGAAAGAGAATTTCTAGAACTGAAGGTGGAAGTCTTCAGACTGAAGAAAGCATACCACATTTCAAGAAAAATTAAAACACTTTTCCAAGATGACAGAGGAGTAGGAGACCTTAGTTTTGTCTGGTCCCAGGAATTCAGCTAGAAAGCTATCACATCATTCTGACACCTGTGAACTCAACCAGAGATCTAAGAAAAGAATTGCTGCAACTCTACAAATAGAAAAGTGACCACATTCTGCAAGAATGACAAGACAGAAAAACTCACCTAA
Source organism: Ailuropoda melanoleuca (assembly GCF_002007445.2). Taxonomy (NCBI): domain Eukaryota; kingdom Metazoa; phylum Chordata; class Mammalia; order Carnivora; family Ursidae; genus Ailuropoda; species Ailuropoda melanoleuca. The sequence continues at coordinate 84,670,039 of NC_048225.1, forward strand.
AAAAGAGAACAAGAGGCAGTAATGACTGCTAGGGACCTAATCAGTTTGGATATAAGTCAGATGTTGGAATTAGAGTTCAGAATAACGATTATAAAGATACTAGCTGGGCTTGTAAAAAGCATAGAAGACACTAGAGAATCCCTTTCTGGAGAAATAAAAGAACTAAAATCTAATCAAGTTGAAATCAAAAAGGCTATTAATGAGATGCAATAAAAAATGGAGGTCTAACTGCTAGGATAAATGAGACAGAAGAGAGAGTTAGTGATATAGAAGACAAAATGATGGGGGTGCCTGGGTGGCTCAGTCGTTAAGTGTCTGCCTTCAGCCCAGGGCGTGATCCCAGAGTCCTGGGATCGAGTCCCACATCAGGCTCCTCCACTGGGAGCCTGCTTCTTCCTCTCCCACTCCCCCTGCTTGTGCTCCTTCTCTCGCTGGCTGCCTCTCTCTCTGTCAAATAAATAAATAAAATCTTTAAAAAAAAAAAGACAAAATGATGGAGAATAAAGAAGCTGAGAAAAAGACAGATAAACAATTACTGGATCATAAGGGGAGAATTCAAGAGAGAAGTGATACCATAATGTGAAACAATACTAGAATAACTGGGATCCCAGAAGAAGAGGAAAGAGAGAGGGAGGGGCAGAAGGTATATTGGAGCAAATTATAGCAGAGAACTTCCCTAATTTGGGAAAGGAAACAGTCATTCAAGTCCAGGAGGCACAGAGAACGCCCCTCAAAATCAATAAAAAGAGGTCAACACCTTGACATATAATAGTGAAGCTTGCAAATCTCAGAGACAAAGAGAAAATCTGAAAGCAGCTTGGGTCAAGAGCTCCTTAACCTACGATGGTGGAAACATTAGACTAGCAGCAGACCTATCCACAGAGACCTAGAAGGTCATAAGGGACTGGCATGATACATTCAGGGTGCTAAGTAAGAAAAATAGGCAACCAAGAATACTTTATCCAGGAAGGCTGTCATTCAAAATAGAAGGAGAGATAAAAAGCTTCCAGAACAAACAGAAACTAAAAGAATCTGTGATCACTTAACCGGCCCTGCAAGAAATATTAAAGGGGATCCTTTGAGCAAAGAGAGAGCCCCCAAAATAACATAGACCAGAAAGGAACAAAGATAGTATACAGAAACAGGAACTTTACAGGTAATACAATGGCACTAAATTATCTTTCAATAGTTAACTCTGAATGTAAATGGGCTAAATGCCCCAATCAAAAGACACAAGGCATCAGATTAGATAAAAAAGCAAGACCCAGAGATATGCTGCCTGCAAGAGACTCATTTTAGGCCCAAAGACACCTCCAGATTAAAAGTGAGGGGGTGGAAAACCATTTATCATGCTAATGGACATCAAAAGAAAGCTAGGGTGGCAATCCTTCTATCAGACAAATTAGATTTTAAACCAAAGACTATAACAAGAGATGAGGAAGGACACTATATCACAATTAAAGGGTCTATCCAACAAGAAGATCTAACAATTATAAATATTTATGCCCCTAACATGGGAGCAGCCAATTATATAAGCCAATTAATAACAAAATCAAAGAAACACATTGATAATAATACAATAATAGCAGGACTTTAACACCCCCCTCACTGCAATGGACAGATCATCTAAGCAGAAGATCAACAAGGAAACAAGGGCTTTGAATGATACACTGGACAGATGGACTTAACAGATATATTCAGAGCATTCCATCCTGAAGCAACAGAATACACATTCTTCTCTAGTACACACAGAACATTCTCCAGAATAGATCACATATTGGGTCGCAAATCAGGTCTCAACCAGTACCAAAAAACTGGGATCATTCCCTGCATATTTTCAGACCACAATGTTTCAAAACTGGAACTCAATCACAAAAGGAAATTTGGAAAGAACTCAAATACATGGAGGCTAAAGAGCATCCTACTAGAGAATGAATGGGTCAGCCAGGAAATTAAAGAAGAATTTAAAAATTCATGGAAACAAATGAAAATGAAAACACAATTGTTCAAAACCTTTGGGATGCAGCAAAGGCGGTCCTAAGAGGGAAGAACATAGCAATACAAGCCTTCCTCAAGAAACAAGAAAGGTCTCAAATACACAATCTAACCTTACACCTAAAGGAGATAGAGAAAGAATAGGAAATAAAGCCTAAACCCAGCAGGAGAAGAAAATTAATAAAGATTAGAGCAGAAATCAATGAAATAGAAACCAAAAGAACAGTAGAACAGATCAATGAAGCTCGGAGCTGGTTCTTTGAAAGAATTAATAAGATCAATAAACCGCTAGGCAGACTTATCCAAAAGAAAAGAGAGGGGACCCAAATAAATAAAACCATGAATGAAAGAGGAGAGATCACAACCAACACCAAAGAAATACAATTATAAGAATATATTATGAGCAACTATAGGCCAACAAATTAGGCAATCTGGAAGAAATGGATGCATTCCTAGACACATATAAACTACCAAAACTGAAACAGGAAGAAACAGAAAACCTGAACAGGTCCATAACCAGCAAGGAAATGGAAGCAGTAATAAAAAAATCTCCCAACAAACAAGAGTCCAGGGCTGGATGGCTCCCAGGGGAATTCTACCAAACATTTAAAGAAGAATTAATACTTATTCTTCTGAAGCTATTTTGAAAATCGAAATGGAAGGAAAACTTCCAAACTCTTTTTATGAGGCCAGCATTACCTTGTCCCAAAACCAGATAAAGACCCCACCAAAAAGGAGAATTACAGACCAATATCCCTGATGAAAATGGATGCAAAAATTCTCATCAAGATACTAGGCAACAGTACATTAAAAGGATTATTCACCATGACCAAGTGGTATTTATTCCTGGGCTGCAAGTTGTTCAACATCTGCAAGTCAATCAATGCGATACACTACATAAATAAAAGAAAGGACAAGAATTATATGATACTCTCAATAGATGCAGAAAAAGCATTTGACAAAGTACAACATCCTTTCTTGATTAAAACTCTTCACAGTGTAGGGACAGAGGGAACATACCTCAATATCACATAGTCATCTACAAAAAGCCCACAGTGAATATCATTCTCAATGAGAAAAAACTTACAGCTTTTTCCCTAAAGTCAGGAACGCAACAGGGATGTCCACTATCACCACTGCTGTTCAATATAGTACTTAGAAGTCCTAGACTCAGCAATCAGACAACAAAAAGAAATAAAAGGCATCTGAATCAGCAAAGAAGAAGTCAAACTCTCACTCTTCACAGATGACACAATATTCTACATGGAAAACCCAGAAGACTCCACCCCAAAATTGCTAAAACTCATACAGGAATTCAGCAAAAATGGCAGGACATAAAATCAATGCACAGAAATCAGTTGCATTTCTATATACTAACAATGAGACAGAAGAAAGAAATTAAGGCGTCGATTCCATTTACAGCTGCACTCAAAACTGTAAGATACCTAGGAATGACCTAACCAAAGAGGCAAAGGATCCATACTCAGAAAACTATAGAACACTCATGAAAGAAACTGAGGAAGACATAAAGAAATAGAAACATTCCATGCTCATGGATTGGAAGAACAAATATTGTTAAAATGTCTATGCCACCTAGAACAATCTGCACATTCGATGCAACCCCTATCAAAACACCATCAACTTTTTTCACAGAACTGGAACAAATAATCCTAAAATTTGTATGGAACCAGAAAAGACTCTGAATAGCCAAAGGAACGTTGAAAAAAGAAAACCAAAGCTGCTGGCATCACAACTCCAGACTTCAAGTTATATTACAAAGCTATCAAGACGGTATGGTACTGGCACAAAAACAGACACACAGATCAATGGAACAGAAGACAGAACCCAGAAATGGACCCTCAAGTCTATGGCCAACTCATCTTTGACAAAGCTGGAAAGAATATCCAAAGGAAAAAAGACAGTCTCTTCAACAAATGGTGTCAGGAAAATTGGACAGGCACATGCAGAAGAATGAAGCCAGACCACTTCCTTACACCATACACAAAAATAGACTCAAAATGGATGAAAGACCTAAATGTGAGACAGGAATCCATCAAAATCCTAGAGGCAGCAACCTCTTTGACCTTGGCCACAGCAACTTCTTGCTAAACACGTCTCCAAAGGCAAGGGCAACAAGGGCAAGAACAAACTATTGGGACTTCATCAAGATTAAAAGCTTTTGCACAGCAAAGGAAACAGCTGACAAAACCAAAAGACAACCAACAGAATAGGATATCTGCAAATGTCTTATCAGATAAAGGGCTAGTATCCAAAATCTATAAAGAACTTATCAAAAAACGTACCCAAAAAACAAACAATCCGGTTAGAAAATGGGCAGAAGATGTAAGTAGACATTTTTCCAGAGAAGATATAGAGATAGCCAACAGACACATGAAAAAATGCTCAACATCACTTGGCATCAGAGAAGTACAAATCAAAACCACAATGAGATATCACCTCACACCAGTCAGAATGGCCAAAATTAACAAGCCAGGAAATGACAGATGTTGGCGAGGATACAGAGAAAGGGGAACCCTCTTACACTGTTGGTGGGAATGCAAGCTAGTGCAGGCACTCTGGAGAACAACTATGGGGGTTCCTCAAAAAGTTGAAAATAGAGCTACCCAGCAATTGCACTACTAGGTATCTACCACAAAGATACAAATGTAATGATCTGAAGGGGCCTATGCACCCCAATGTTTATGGCGGCAATGCCCACAATAGCCAAACTATGGAAAGAGCCCAGATGTTCATCAACAGATGAATAGATAAAAAAGATGTGGCATATATATATATATATACATATATATATATATATATATACACAATGGAATACTACTTAGCTATCCCAAAGAAAATGAAATCCTGCCATTTGCAACAATGTGGATAGAACTAGAGGGTATTGGGGCGCCTGGGTGGCACAGCGGTTAAGCATCTGCCTTCGGCCCAGGGCGTGATCCCGGCGTTATGGGATCGAGCCCCACATCAGGCTCCTCCGCTATGAGCCTGCTTCTTCCCCTCCGACTCCCCCTGCTTGTGTTCCCTCTCTCACTGGCTGTCTCTATCTCTGTTGAATAAATAAATAAAATCTTAAAAAAAAAAAAAGAACTAGAGGGTATTATGCTAAGTGAAATAAGTCAATCAGAAAAAGACAATTACCATATGATCTCATTCACATGTGGAATTTAAGAAACAAAACAGGATCACAGGGGAAGGGAGGGTAAAATAAAAGAAGATGAAATCAGAGAGGGAGACAAACCATAAGAGACTCTTAACTACAGGAAACAAACTGAGGGTTCCTGGAGGGGATGGGGTAACTGGGTGATGGACTTTAAGGAGGACACATGATGTAATTAGCACTGGGTATTATAGAAGACTGATCGGGGCGCCTGGGTGCCTCAGCCGTTAAGCGTCTGTCTTTGGCTCAGGGCGTGATCCTGGTGTTCTGGGATTGAGTCCCACATCAGGCTCCTCTGCTGGGAGCCTTCTTCCTCTCCCACTCCCCCTGCTTGTTCCCTCTCTCGCTGGCTGTCTCTCTCTGTGTCAAATAAATAAAATCTTTAAAAAAAAAAAAAAAAGAAGACTGATGAATCACTGTACTCTACCTCTGAAGCTAATAATACACTATATGTTAATTAATTGAATTTAAATTAAAAAAAGAAAAATTAAAACAAAACCTATACCTAGACATATTGCGATAAAATTACTAAACATAAAAGTTATAGAGGAATATCTTAAAAGCACTCAGAGAAAACAGAAGACAGGTGACCTACTAAGAAAAAGCAATATGCTGACAGCTGATTTCCCATTTCCAAGAGGACAGAAGATAATGAAATTGTATCTTCAAAGTGCTCAGGGAAAATAACTGTCAGCCTAGAATCCACACTCAGCTAAGTAGCAATTAGGAATAAAAGCAAAAGAACACTGTGAGTCAGAAGGTGAGCATCTACCATTACTAGACCTTTGCTAAAAGAACGACTCAAAAATTTGCTTCAGTAAATAGGAAACTGAACGTAAAAGAAAGAGTAGGATCAAGGAAGCACTGAAAGTTCCAAACATCTAATAAATATAATGAGGATAAAAACAAAAACTATTTTATGTAATAACAATAGTCTGGGGAGTGGTTTAAAACAACGTGAAACTATTATGTTAGAAAATAAGGATAAGGAAGACAAGAGGAGAGAGATCACAATTTAAGTGTTCTTAACATACTTGTTTTACTCGGGATCTGAATAATCCTGATTTTTTTTTTTAGAGCGGGGAGGGGCAGTGAGAATCCCAAGCAGGCTCCATGCCCAGGGCGAACTGATCAAGGCTCGACATCATGATCCTGAGATCATGACCTGAGCTGAAAACAAGAGTCAGATCCTTAAGGACTGAGTGAGCCACTCAGGTGCCCCAATCCTGATATTTTAGACTTTATAAAGCAAGTATGCATTTATTAGTTTAAGGGTAGCAATATAAAATAGAAATAAAATATGCAACTTCCCAACAAGTAGTGGGATAAAAGGACTGGAAAAACTAACATTGCACCTTGTTCAATCCAATAAAAGGCAAGCAAGGACAAAGGAAAGTACGACAAATACAAAAGGTAAAGTGACACTGCGCAGCCCCACATTGGCGCACCTCAGGCTGACCCTTACTATGGAACCACCCACAAAGATCTTTAAAGGAATTTTAGTAGCTGAACTTGTAGATGTTTGGGGAACACAGTTTTTGTTTAATAAGATGAATGCAAGCCAAGATTTTAGTTCAGTGATAAGCAAGCGGTTTCCCTTCATCTAAAATATCCATTTGTATAGCACCCAGAAACATTTGTTGTTGTTGTTGTTTTAGTTCATTCATTCTAAGGGTTTATGTCTGTATCCCAATGAGTAGGCACTTCTGCACTGCTCTCTTATGCTTCTGTAACAATTGTTTATCCTTACAGATTTCAACATTTGCAAATGTAGGGTGGTATTTCTGGATTAATAAACCTGTCTGAAAGTTATAAAAAAAAAAGATGGTAGAAATAAGTCCAAATATATCAGTAATAATATTTATGTAAATAGATTTTACTTATTATCAATAAAAAAAAAAGTCTAGCTTTATGTCATGTAAAAAAAAAATAAGGAAGGTGGGGGATGGGGTAACCAGGTGACGGGCATTAAGGAGGGCACGTGATGCAATGAGCACTGGTTGTTAAATGCAAATGATGAATCACTGAACTCTGCCCCCAAAACTAATAATACACTATATGTTAACTAAGTTGGATTTAAATAAAAAATATTTTTAAATTAAAGAAATAATCACCCAGAATGGTTGGAGATAAAGAGAAAATACTAGCAAAAAAGAAAATAGAAAGCTGGTCTGGCAGGATTAACATATGACAAAATAAACTTGAAGGGAAAAATTATTAGCAGTAGAGAAAAACAATTCACCAGGAAGATATACCATAACCTCACAATACAGAAAGCAAACGTTGACAGCATTTCAATAAGAAATTGAGAAGCTTACAACTACAGTTGGAAATTTTAACAAAAATCACAGAACTGCTCAGACAAAAATCAGTAACCATATACTAATATGAACAACATACAATGAACAAATTTGAGCTAATGGACACAGAAAAAATCCTGTACCTTAAGAAACAGAGGAAGAAAACAGAAAGGAGTCAGGTGGCACTAGTTTAAATGATGAGCTCAGTTTTAGACATTTAGAGTAAGAGCAGCAAGCTAACAACTGAACCAAGGAGACAGTAAGATTGAAATAACGTTCGTGAAGGGATTGGGAGTAGATGTGATCACAAAAGGAGAGCGTATAAGGAGGGGAGGGTGGTGGTGACAGGATCTAGTGGTGAGTCAAGGAAACATGTTGCAAAGGCACAGAGTGTATCAAAAATTCCTAAAGTAATAACCAAATTTATCAGTAAGTTAGAACTGTAAGTATTATTCAATATTTACCTTTAATAGGTCTGGCAGGAAAACATGGTTTAAAGATGAAAACCATAATAGCATTATTGTAAAACCTTTTGCTGAGACCTCAGAAAGACCTAAGGTGCCCTGGAGTATTTTTCAGACAGACAAAAGGCCCTTTGAGGGTCTTAAGAGCATGCCTCACAAATTCTGTTAAACAGGACTTCCAAAAATATTAAGGGTACTGCCCTGAAGCAGCTTCATGGGGAGCCCAAGGTAGGGTTTAAGTGCAAGTGTTTATTTCAGAAAATTTTGTGGTTGTGATTTTTGTCTAATGGAGTGAACCCCAGTAAGATTCACAGAAAACAGTTTTTAGAGGACTGTTCTAGTAGAAGTAACACTACTTGGACTAAATGGGCTAGAGATAATACAAAATGAAAAGAGGTTTTGGACTCCCCTACCTTCAATGAACAGGAGACGCGGTGAGAAGGCTCCTCAGTTGCAGCTTACTTTTCTTATGTTAATAAGTTCAGAGGCCAAAACCAAGAGCCCAGGGAACAGAGTCAAGAGCAGCTATAAATAATTTGCAGGCAGCAGGACTGAGTCCTAATGAAGCAAGTGGTAACATGTGCATAGATGGATTTTAGAATTGCTGGAATTCTGTGTGCCTCTTGTCCCGTCACCCACTGCCCCCACGCCATTTTGAATGTGAAGGTATGTAGCATGTATCCTTGCCTGTTTCGGTATTATATGTTGGGAGACGGCGGCAACTAACTTGTCTCTTTAGTTCACACTACAGATAGAGAGGCATGGTATCCGAGGAGTCACACCAAAGAAGCCTTGCCTCAACCACACCTGGACCTGATTTAAATGATAAGATCCTAGATTTTAAACTAATGTCCTAATGGGATAAAACATGGTGGTCTTGAGAAGAGGGATGAGTATATTTGGCCAGTAGAAGGGATATAAACTGTTGTTCCTAGATGGTCACATAACAAGATCTCTCATTCACATGTTTTTACTACGTGATACTGACATTCCTCCTTCTATCAACTGATAGGGTTTATGTTCCCTTCCCCTGGATCTAGGCAGGTCTGTGACCACAGAGAAAATGAAACTATAGGATTTCAGAGGCGATGTCATTAAAGGCAATATAATTTCCACCTGATATTTTTGGACACTATTGGAAACCAGCCTCTGAGGAAGTTGAAGCTACAAGGAGATGCTACATGTTGGTGTTCTAGTCAACACCCAGTACCAGCCGGCCTTTGAGATGACACCAGGCACCATCTGACTGCAACTGCACAAGAGATCCCAAGTGAGAACTGTCCAGCTGAGTCCAGTCAACCCCCAGAACCATGAGAGAAAATAACTGATTGCCAGTGTTTCAAGCCAATAAGTTTTGAGATGATTTGTCGTGTAGCAGAACATGAGAGGTGAGGTAAAGGGAAATTAACCATCAAGTAGATAAACTGTGAAGTACGCAATTTCTTTTGCAGCTAATCTTTTGATTGGTTCAGCACGAAGAATTGTTGAACTGCCTTTTTTTTTCTTTCTGTTTAGTCATGTATTCATTAGCTTTTTAGTGAAGGTTCCCTCAATAAAGTCCTACTATATCTTAGTTGAACTAAGAGTATTTTTCGTATCTCGGCATGTAGAGAAAAGAGAGATCAGTGGCTCTGTTGGTGGTAAACAGATAGGAGAGTGGCAGCAGGAACCAATCACCCTAGAGCCAAGGTAAGACACAGAACTGAGGCAGAGTGTAGAAATCCAAGGAATAAGTGTATAAACAATGGTCCCTTCCCACGAGTAATTACATCACAGAAGTATCTAAGTTTAAGAACTGGCAATAAATTTCTGAACATGGAATTCTATTTAAAGTGACTTTCGGGAGAAAAAAAAGGTGACTTTTGAAAAAAAAAAAGGTGACTTCCAAAAAAAAAAAAAAGGTGACTTTCGGGGTGTCTGGGTGGCTCGGTTGGTTAAGCCTCCAACTCTTGGTTTTGGCTCAGGTTATGACTTCAGGGTTGTGAGATCAAGCCCCGTGTCAGGCTCAATGCAGAGTCTGCTTAAGATTCTCTTCCTTCCTCTCTCCCTTCCCCTGCTCACACAATCTCACTTACCCTGACTTTCAATAGGAAGTTGAATATGCATGGGTATGAAAAGTATGATGGCTCAGATTATAATACAATTATCTCTCTGCAACTTCTCTGGAAATCTATACATTTATGAAAAGAAATAATTCCTGATTAATGGTATTAAAAGTAAGTTATATTTTCTTTGTTTTGCTTTGAGGACAGATGGGTGCCCTAAGCTTAAATATGTAAAGCAAAAAACAGTTAAAGCTTCATTGAATGGAACACACTGAAGAAGGCCTCTATTTCTGCACAGAAAACACTGCATAGGATGACTGTTGACTTTTAAAAAACAGTCACAGTAATCATGTATTGTGTTCCTATGGCACAGAGGGCACCAGGATACAAGATATTTTCAAAATGCATTAAAAACCCTCTTCTTTTTCATGCCTCCAGATATGCCCACTTTCTCCCTTTTTCTCTTCCAGTCCTTCCAACAGTATTAAGTATGTCTATTAAATTTTCTGTTTGAAATTCTTTTTTCCTGCATAAGCAATGACTGAAACAGTACTTGTTACCAGGAGAAGAGTTATTTAGTATAATAATAGAGAAACCATTACCACTTGCTCCCCTTGATTCTTTAATCCTAGACATTCTAAGGGGAAAACAGCACTCAAACTTCACCACTGCTATGGTAAATAATATTCTTATAGGTCACTCCAGTGCTTTGCAAACCCAGCTCCTTAGATTCATGTATGATAAAGATAATGAAGTCCATGTAGCCATAGCTGCGCTTTTGCTATAAAATTAGTTTCTTAGTTGTAGGGCATACCAAGGCAGTGGCCAAGATATCTCTTAAATCAATAGATGGAGTTGCTGGCAGAATCCTTACAGTGAGGAAAAGAAAAACCATAACCAAAAGAAGTATCTATTCCTGGTGAACACAAATCACTGCCACTAGATGGCTTACTGCTCTCTGAGGGAATGGTGCCTTATTGAATGCTTGGCATTTGCCTCTGCAGGTGACAGTTTGGGCTCTCAGCACAGATAGTAGCCAGAGCAGCCTTCATGAGGGGAAGCCCCACTTTTGAGCTCATCTTATAGAAGCTGCTGTTGTCCCTTTGTATAAGAGCTCACTGACCAAACACTGGGGTGGCTAGGGAAAGACTGACATCTACAGGACAGCTGGACTTACCCATCTGATTACTGAGTCTCCTCTGCATTGGGTAGCCTTGATGTGTATTCACATGGGACACAAACACCCTCCTACAAGATGCCCATCTACATACCTCTTCTCCAGACGTCCCTGTCATCAGACTTCCAAGCTCCTTTTCCCCAAGTTTTCAAACAAATCAATAGCTACTATTTATCAGTCAAGGTGGACTGGTCTCCCTCTGACCATTTCTCCAACTGCAATGGAATTTTAGGTCTCTGGAATTGGCATTAACTCAGAGCCAGTATCTAGCAACCCCCAAAAGGACATAGTATTTCACTTTTTCTACAACAGTCACCCTAGTAAATGAATGCAAATCCTTTTGAAGAAGGCTGATGGGTACATTCTTTATACTATTTTATGCTCCACTACTGTACCAAAGTACTCACACTTTTTAATCTATTATCAAAAGGGTTTAAAATTAAATCTGCATAAATTACCATCTTTAATATAGAAAATATAATTTTGATGATTTTCATAATTTGTCTTAGCTCAACAAGTAAGTTGGGGAAAATATACAGGTACATTCTGTCAAAAAATAAATTAGCTTAATGTTGGCAGAAGGAAAGAAAGGAAAATTTGCAACTTATAGTTTCAGTTACATTATTACTAAGGGTAAGAATACGTTGATTCTAGAAGGTTTATTATGCCTTATTAATAGGAACTGGCACATCAAAATGTTAGATAATTCCAGGGATTTCTGATATACAATAAATATTTATTGAGGGAAGCCTAGTTGGCTTAAGCATCTGCCTTTGGCTCAGATCATGATCTCAGGGTCCTGGGATCAAGTCCCGCATCGGGCTCCTTGCCCAGCGGGGAGCCTGCTTCTCCCTCTCCCTGCTTCTCCCTCTGCTTGTGCTCTCTCTCTCTGACAAAAAATAAAATCTTAAAAAAAAAAAAACCAATGAATATGTATTGATTGTCTTCTATGTAGAAAACACTGTCCTGAAGTGGGCTTAACCTTTTATATCATTGAAAAGTAGCCTTGAGGATACTGATTGCATTACTTCTAAAACAGGCAGATGGTCGGCCTACCACTGTGTAAAAAGATCTTTAGAGGCACAAGAGGATATTTCTCAAAATAGATGGGAATAATCTTAGAGTCTCTAACTTTAAGCCTTTCATACAACTACTCTGTAAGAAGGAATCAGAACTGATCATCTGGCTTTATCCCATATATTTACTATTTAAGTTAAAATTACTATAATAGCCCTTATTCAACACCTTTAATTAATTTCCCCTATTTCATTTATTTTACTAATGTTTAACCCCACTGATTTAGTCAATTTACTCCATCAGCTTCATTGAAAAATGTAGTTTTAACTGGTTCTAGCATTTCTTAACAAAAGATTAAATAGCAGCGAATTTTAATCAAATATCAGGTCAATAAATCATCAGGTAGAAATAACCAGCTACAAACAAAAGGCAAATTTAAAAGAATATTGATTTTAAATAAAAAAAACTCCATAAACAAACTAAAATATTCGTTATCTTCAAGAAGTAACCCTTATATTTGATTGTTTAATTCTGCTGTGATCAAGGAGTTTATGATGGGAAATATTTAACTCTCTCACCCAAACCTGAATTTTATCAACTAAAAACAGGGAACACCGACATTTAGAAATGCTTCAGGGATGGACGGAATAACTATGACATCAACCCACTGACATTCAGAATAAAAATAAAGGTCCTTATGTCCTATTCTTGAATTACAAATCCTGGGAAGCATAGATAAGAGCTTCAGATATGTAAAATAAAATCTAGTTATTCTAAAAATTAAGTCCTGAGCAATCTGTTAGAGCAGTGTTTATCAAACTGCAATATAGGTGCCATAAAAAGCTTTTACTTATTAAATAACTGTTTGATTTTTTTATTTTTGAGAGAGCACGCAAGGGGAGGGGCAGAGGGAGAGGTTAGAGAGAAAATCTTAAGCAGGCTCCACACCCAGCATAGTGCCCAACCTGGTCTCAATCTCACGACCCTGCGATCTTGACCTAAGCCAAAATCAAGAGTCCCATGTTTAACTGACCAAGCCACCCAAGCGCCCCCATTACATATGTCTTATATAAAGAAATGCCTCCTTATATTCCTTGAATTTCGATCCCTCCCAATAGATCCCATCTTTCCTTCTACTAATCCTAATTTGTAAAGTTGATATAGAGAGACCAGGAGTAAGCAATCAAGGATAACATGTGACCCCACCAGCCATTTGGGCAAATTATTGATGGCGCCATCATTCATGCTAGACATAAATACCTTTTTTAAATCGCCTTAATCTCTTTTTCCAGTTGTTCTTCTTCCTGATTTTATTCTTTACCTTCCTTAGCTCGCACTCCTATCACTTTTAAAACCTTGACATTACCTATTCCTTTAATGTCATAATGTAGTACTATTAGTAGTATTTAGCCCTAAAGAAGTTTCCCTCCACCAGAAAGACTATAAAAAACTCATGCGATACTTTTCTCCATCTATTACGTGTAGTTGTGATGTGGGCATAGATCTAGGTATACAAAAGTAAGACAAAGAAATGTAGGTAAAGTTTCTGCCTTAAAGGTGTTCAAAATCTCAGGGAGCTGATTACGAAATAAATTATAAGAAAGTTGTGTACAAAATGATGGCATGGTGAAGCAAATAAGTCCTTTCATTTTTAATTAATAGGCTGTATTATTTTCTCTTGTTCATCATAGCAACTGATACCCTTGGTGTTGGACAGGACAAGGGGCATGCGAAGAGTCTGACAGAGGTGCAGCGATATCTGGGGAGTTGTGCGAACTCCAGTGGGGGAGGTGAGGTACAGTCCAAATATCTAAGGGTAGAAAGGCCAAGCCTCAAAGAAAGTAGGTCAGACCGAAGCATGAACAAACCCCTCCACTGTAGATAAGGACAATTTTTACCAATGGCTGAACTACTTGCATCCTGCAATAAGCGGAGATGTTGAAAAGTCACTTGTTTACATTTTTATAATCTATACATGTCTCTAATAGAAACTTTTGTTTCAGCCATTAGTTTGAACTGTAAAACAGCCTAAAAAGTGTTGTCTTTGTGTCAAGTGAAGTATGAACTTTTCTAAATAACCTTTCTAAGACACCTCAAGAGGTCGGCTACCAAAACATACACTATGAAATTAATAAAATATTCTCGCAAATGCAAACTCCACTTCTTTGAAGTGACTAAGTCATTAGCACATCTGAAAAGCTGCCGTGATTATAGGATTCCTTTTCACAGGAATCATGTGTGGTTATATCAGTACCTGTTTTGCTCTTATGTTAACATGCCACAAGAGAGTAATGGGAAGATTCCTTTTTAGAGGCTTAATAAGATAAAAATACATGTAAATGACATACACACAAAATCCCAAACTTCATGACTATTACTGTGCTTTAGAAAAACGCTCTACAAAGTATTTCAAATCAAAGCCACAGGATGCTAACAGAGGTTACTAAAGTTTTGAACATTAATGCATTTGAAGATGATAAAAATGAATCATCTTCCTTTCCTAAATCCAAGCACAAGTCTCACTTTTCAAAATCATATTCTCCGATGAGGCATGAAGCCCATCCAGAATATGACCAAGCCCAATGCATCAGTTAGCACTCAATTAATCTTCAACCAAACCAAATATGACAGCTAGAAAGAAAGTGTTACCTAAACAAGAGATACCCTTTCATATAAAAACATCCCCCCTCTAAAATGTGGCAAGTTACTTACAAGGAACCTACTCAACAAGCAACTTACATCCCTCTCCCACCTCTGCATATGATTCTAAATATGAAACTAAGAAAACATTCATTACTTCAAACTTCATCTAAAGCTACCTGAGTGAGAAATCTAGAGTTCATTAAATTAACACAGAAGCACAGTTTTACATGTTAAATCAAATGTTAAAATGAATATGCATATTTAGGCATGATCTACTTTTATTTTTGGATTCAAAATGCTACCATTTTTGTTTTTTTTTTAAATAATTTCAAGCTTGTTTTATAAAGATGAAACACACAAACATGATTATAAAATCTAGGCAGAGTGCAATTCCTACGTTCACTCCCCACTTTACTCCCTGCTTCCAAACCAGGCAGCCCATCATCTACTTCACAGACACAAAAACATCCTTAAGACATTTTCATTGTTTGGAGTATTAGCTTTCAAGTCAAAGCTGCACACACACATTTATAGTATGCTTTGGAGTTGGATTATACGACCTGTTTATTTAACTTTGTAGAGATGCCAGAGATGCTTCTCTTTGTAGAGAAGCACACAGATATGTAACAATTTCTTTATTACTGTACAAGTAGAACTTCTCTTTAGAATTTGCCAAATGACTCCCCAATTAATTTTTCACTCCAAATGAACCTTTGTAATCTTTAATTACTAAGCAAAAGGTTTTTGTGATCTTAAGAGTAACCTGATCGTCTTTACTAAAGTATGAAATGAGACTAGAAAGTACAAACCTAAAACAAAAAAACAAAAACTTAATGCGCTTTTGTCTACATGGAAAGAGTACTGACTCTGGTTCTCTAGTGTTTAGATAAAGAGGCCATTAACAAAAGTTTCCAGATTACTCCTATATACACAAAAAAGGAGAGATGAGAAAGAGCAAAGCAATTTCTAAACTAATAGCAAATAAATTAAGTTCACTCTCCCACCCAGGAAGAAAGTGTGTAGAAAGTGTAAGGATCAGCAATATTCCCACCTCTTTTTCAATTTTCGCAAACTCAGGTATTCTCCCAATTGAATAACTGTGTAGACAACAGCTCCACCAACATTTTCTACCCTGATTTATCACAACCGTGTTTAGAGCATTATTTAAATTGAAGCACACTTTTTAAACATTTCAAATTTAACATATCAGCTTTAAGGAGAAAACAAGGACTAACACTTATGTTGCAGATTACAAAGTATTTTCATATACATTATCTCATTTATTCTGCTGAAGAAGGCATCAGGATTCTCATTTCATAAGGAAAGAGACTGGCTTAAAGGGGGTAGTAACAAGTTTAAAGTCAAAGGGATAAATATGGAACTAAAAGCCCAAACTCTTAGTTTAATAAATACATTTTCACTCACTTCTTTAACGGAAGCATTGGGTTAATAGGTCACCTTGTTATTGATTCCCAATGTAACGTCATACATGTTATGCTATGATAAAATAGAGTTGAGCTATATTCAGTGGGTATGTATCTCAAAATCAAATGAAACTACTCCCTTTTAACAAGTATCAGAAAATGCTAATGATACGCAGTCACTACAAAGTTGAGTGTATTTTTCAATGTTTAAAAATTTAAAAATCTACCCATAGTTAGCCACCCAAAAAAAATTTAACTGAATTTTACGTGACTGTTTCTTAAAAGATTTTAAGACTACATACACACTTGACAAAATAACATAATTATTAACTTCTATTACATTTAGATTTAAATGCCTATTGTCTGAAGGGCTTAAAAAAGAAAAAACTTGTGATTTTAGTAATTTCCTGTAGATTAATGAATGCTGAAATGAGCAACTTTTTTATTCACAATGCCCTCTGCTGGTGGCAAAAGTGGTTCTAATATATTTATTACAAGAAGTTGGATTCATTTCTTTACTGTAATCCCCCAACACCCGCATATAAATCCTCTGGAATGCTTGTTAAAAACACAACTTCCCTCCCTCTATGAAATACCTACAGATATTGTGATTTCACTACAACTAGAACTCTGCATTTTTAACAAGTTCCCCCAACAAGTAAGTGGAGAATCACTGGTTTGGTTAGTTATATCAACACCTGACTTTCAAAGCACAATAACTTTGTGAAAAACTCTGGAAAGGTATTATTATACTGGGTTTATAGATGAATACTGAGGCTCAAGACAGTCTATTGCCCCACGTAACATGCAAAAAAGTAGCAGAGCCACTAATATTGTCTTATTCCTGGAGGTATTGTGTCCTTCGAGGAAAGAATAAGAAAATTCCATCAGCCTTAAAATTCAAATATTTATTTCTTTAAATACAGCTTATGTAAGCAGTACATGCTATAACCTCTCAACTCTGGCTGAACATGATAACCACCTGGGAGTTGGTAAAAATGCTTACACCTAGTTCCCACATTCAGAAATGCAGGTTTAATAGGTTTAGAGTCAGGCTGGACATTGTTCTTTCTTTAAAGCTCCCAGATGATTATAATCAGCCACCAGGGCTGAGCATCACTTAAACCAGTGGTGCTCAGCCTATGATGTGCGGGGAATCACCTGGAGGACACAGACTACTGGGCACACCCCCAGAGTTTCTGATTCCGTAGGGTCTCGCAGGGTTTGAGAATTTGCATTTGTAACAAGTTCCAGGTGAGAACCACTGGTTAAGAATGTTGGCTAGTGGTTCTCAACCTTCGCTACACATTAGAACCACCTAGAGAAATTTCTGCAATCCTGATAGCCAGGTACACACTTAGACCAACTGCATCAGTCTCAGGCATGGGGGACCCAGGCATCTATATGTTTACAGCTCCTAAAATTAAAAAGGTTTATAAAGCCCATTAATATATAAATGGGTATAGGGTGACTTTCCAAGAGCATAGTATAGTAAGCAAAGCTTTTTGGATCAGAAACACTTCTTTCCAGGCACATAATTAACAGACCTAAGCGTGTGAAATACTAGTCTATGGGATAAAGCAGAAACTGCTTTGAGCGGCCTATAAGACATTCCCCTCCAACCTTCTCTATTGCCAAACGCATCCTCCCTCCACTGCATATGTTCCTGTTAAAATATTAACAACTCTATTGCAATTATCTGTTGTAATGTGACGGTTTACACTCTTTCTACAAACAAGCTCTTTGCAGTCAGAGATTGCACCTAATGTATTTGATTCCCCAGAGTCTAATATGATGCCACGCATAACTGTTGCTCAACGAACATGTGTTCAGTAACTGATTGCTATCCCTACTTTCTGTAGAAAAGGGAGTGTCAAGAATGGTTTTAATGCTTCCAAGAAGAAGTGATGCAGACAAAATTTCCTGATCATAGTATAATAAATCTAGTAATTATGAAGAGTAAAACCACCCTTACATTTGGAACTTTAATACTAAAAACACTCATTATTTTAATTCTAGAGGGAATCAAACTGAAATTGTAGAAATTTTAGAAAATAAAGATTTGTACATATCAAAGCATATGGAATATAAACAAAGCATTCCTCAAAGGAAAAATTAAAAAAAAAAAAAGAACGGCTTTAATGCAACCTAGAATGTGAAAATAGATTTTGCATAACTAAAATAAAAAACTGAATTTTCTCCCTCATAAAGCTACTCTTATTTAGTATTGTTTTATTATTTGCACTTAGAGATGATAAATTTCACTTGTCTTGGGATCTGCCACATCTTCAATTCATTAGTAACTTAAGAGTACCAAAGAGCTATTCTAAGAATCATTTAGCTAACTGTGATCCAAAAAGGAGTACAAAGGCTTTGTGTATTAACAATGAGATGAAGTTTCCAAAAACCCTTAAGAGAAAGGAAAAAAAGCTTAAAAACTGTTGTTTCGAAAATCCAAGTTTTTAAAGTTTGGACATACTAAAATCAAATCAATTTTGATTCTTTGGTTTTTGCTTTTTAATTTATAAGGAACAATGGTCTTCTGTGAGCAAGCTGCATATTTAACACAGGTCAAGCAATTTTGGTATGCATCCAAAAACTTGCAAGATTAAGTTTAGTATTCTCCTTTCCCGCCACAAAAGAAAACACCTGACTTTAACCTATAAAGGTGCTGTCTGATCCACTGTACAGCTTTCTGGCTCTACAGTTTCTATGTGCCCACAAATATTTAAAATAATCACACATGTGGAAGTCTCAAAGCATCACAAGACTATGCTGCTTCTCAAACTTCTTCAGTTTGTGATCCTATGAGACTGTATTCGAGGAAATCAATCATGTTAACAAATATTAACATATATTTGTTTTTAAAGGGCAGTGATAATTACCTAAACATATATTTATTCAACAAGGAATTACTGAGTGTCCATTATATGCCAGGCACTGTTTTGGGAGCTAGAGCTGCACAATAATGAAAATAAAGTTTCTTATGAAGCTTACAACCTGGTATATTTTTTCTAGAAAGGAAAAAACTAGAAACAGATTCTAGTAGTCCAGACTCCAAATAGGGATTCTTTGCAAGAGGGAGGAAAAAGGTTAAGTCTAAAAGTCATTAGTTTATAAAACTTGTTGGAAAGCTCCCAGAACCTCCAAAAAGGCTGATAAACCTAGAAGAAAGAGAAAAGTAATAAATGAAATTTTAAAATTAATTAGTGTTTACCTCTGAATTCCTTCAAGAATATCCTTCACAGCTGCCATTAACTTTTGAAGAGATACAAATGCTTCTTCAAATGATGCTATTTTTGAAGAAGTCAAAGCTGCATTTGGGCCCAATCTTTGAAATACATCCACACTAATAGAGAAAAAGAAGATACTCATAGGTATACATGCACATTTATTGTAATTCAAGCATTTCTAATATATAAAATGAGGTAATACTTATAACTCCTCTCTCATAATCTTGATTTATTTAAATTAGAAATAAACAGTGACTTGTGAATAATGATCTAGGGCAAGAACCATGTGCGTCTAATCTAAAGTAATACCGTATAAGCTGTGGGAATAATGTTTCTTATCAAGAGACCGTAAGACACAGAATACTATTAATCTACATTCTAGTCGTTACATAAATATTAACAGTACTCCAGTACATAAGGATGAAGGAAAAAAAAAAGACATCAGATTTACATGTTTGCTGAAACTGGAAGTTTTAAATGTTCATACACCTCACTCCGGTAATTCCAATTTTAGAAATCTAGCCCATATTCATAATAATTTGCAATTGGTCAACAATTAGTCACCACCTACATGTTCAATGATGTAAAAAGTGTTAAGTAAATAGTGATTAGCCACCTGATGAAATACCAAAGACCTATTAAAATAATGCTCATGCCATCTATAAGAGAGAAAAATACAGGTACACAAAATTTATTTATAGAACATAACCACCACCATATAAAACAATCAACACATATGCTGTGCTGGGTTGAATAGTATGCCCCCGAAATTCATGTTGGTTCAGAACCTCAGAATGTGACTATTTGAAATAGGATCTTTGCAGAACCTCCCAAAAGAACCAACCCTGCAGACATACACCTGGATTTCAGACTTTACGGCCTCCAGAACCGTGAGTGAAAAAATCTGTTATCTTAAACCATCTAGTTTGTGGTAAGTTGGTATGGCAGCCCTAGGAAACAAATAACCATGCCTTAAAACATGGCTGGGTGTACATTAGAGTAGTGGCATTCAAGGGAAGTTTCTCATTTCACGGTACTTTCCAAAGCATTTTTAAAAATAATTGTGGTAAGGGTGCCTGGGTGGCTCAGTTGTTAAGCGTCTGCCTTCAGCCCAGGGTGTGATCCCAGAGTCCTGGGATTGAGTCCCACATCAGGCTCCTCTGCTGGGAGCCTGCTTCTTCCTCTCCCACTCCCCCTGCTTGTGTTCCTTCTCTCGCTGGCTGCCTCTCTGTCAAATAAATAAATAAAATCTTTAAAAAGAATAATTGTGGTAAAATAAACATAAAACTACCGTCTTAACATTTTGAAGTGTACAACTCAGTGGCATTTGATACATTCACAATGTCTGCAACCATCACGACTATCTAGTCACAGAACACTTCCTCACGCCAAAAGGAAACCCTGTATTCATTAAGCAGTCACTCACCATTCCTCCCTCTCCACAGTTCCTGGTAACCACCAGCGTGTTTTCTATCTCTACAGATTCACCTATTGTGGATATTTCATAAAAGTGGAATCATATGCCATGTGACTTTCGTGTCTGGCTTCCTTCACTTAGCATGTTTTCAACATTCATTCATGCCATAGTGTGTACGGATACTTCATTATGGCTGAGTCACATTCCATTTTATGGACACACACATTTTATGAGACACCACATTTCACGTATCCACTTATCTGTTGATGGACATTGGATTGTTTCCACTTTGGCTATTGTAAATAGTTGTGAACATTCATGCACATGTTTTTGTTGAAACACTTGTGTTCAGTTCTTTTGGGTATATATCTGAGTGGAATTGCTGGGTCATATGGTGATGACATGTTTGATGTGTTGCAGTTATAATCCTTGATCATTACCGTGATTATTTTTTTTTATCACCTCATTATTTTGTCTCTTTCCCCCCTCTTGGTGAGCAGATAGTTTGTCTGATTCGCCTGGCACTTCTAACATACAGGTGGAATTCAATATACCCATTTGTTGGGTGAATGGACACATGAATGAAAAACACTAGGTAAGTATCCTCATTCCTCCAACACTTCAGAAAAAATACTAACCATAAAGAAAAATAGTGATGAATTGGACCTTATTAAAATTAGGAATGTCTTTCATCCAAAGATACTACATGAAGAAAAAGATCTTGTAGTGAGTGGGGCAGCTTATTTAGAAAAAGATTTGAACGTTTTATAAAATAAAAGTGTGGCACACCCTTGAGAATCATTCTTATTCTGCTTCTCTTTCCCCTATTTTTTCTTCTCTATTACGTAGAGGTCAAAATAAGATAAATCATAGTTAATTTATTCCCCCAACCCACTAAGCTTTGTAAAAAAAAAAAGTTTTAAGATTAAAAACAGTTAATGTTTAATGAGCTTAAAAAAAATAATGTGTTGAGGAACCATAAACTTTTTCCACATTCCTACAAGTAATGTATGAAAGGGGTAAAGCATTTTGACAAGTCTGCAAAAGGGAAAACTTATGGAATCTGAAGAAATACAATGGTTACTAAGTATAGTTTTACCTTCCTAAAAGAAAAAGTATTTTGAAACCTAAAATACACAGGGCCTACTAGACCTTCAAATGAGCATCTCTACATGCTCAAGCATGAATGTATTGAAGAGTTATACAGTGACTCTGGTATACAATCAGGCATGAGAAGAAATGAAGTAGGCCTTAATAACTATGCATTGATAAAGCGATATAAGCATTTTTCATGTATTGAAATACTACGAAGTCTATTTAATATACAGAAATTACCTAGAACTCTAACATCCAATACAAATGTATGTATATTATAGGTCAATTCTAAGATAAAGTATTCAAATATTTTCTAAATGAAGATTAAAATACCTTAGAAATGGCTTTAATCTATTTTATTTTGAAATTGATAATAATCTCTGCCTAGTATATGTGGTAGCCTTCTGCTAACAAGAGTTTCTGATTAGCCAAAACATTTCAAATACTGGACTGGACAAAACAAACAAAGATATGAAAATACAAATGCTTTATATGAAAACACAAATTTTTAAGTATTTTCTTTAGCTTACATGTTAGGTATTGGTATTTCTTTAGTATGACAAACTACACATTTGTTTGAAAGAAATAATTGTAGCCAAGGGCTAAAAATGGGCCCTAAATCAACAGTGTTGTAATAGAGAATAGATGTTTAAGAAGAGTGCTCATATTCCCTTGCTACTAGGACAGGTGATCTTAATCCAAAATAACTTGACCCTTGAACCAAAATCTTACTAACAAGCATATAGTATGACCCATAAATATATACTATACATAAAATTATAGAAAGATTATGGGCTTGGGAAAAAGTACAGGAGGGAGGGTTGGCCTACTTTAAAATCAGTTACTTTAATTATTTTTTTAAGTTATTCCAGCAGCATTTAAAGAACTACTCATAAATAGTCTCTATCTTTTCATTTTACCAGGAACGTAGTACTTTTATGTGTATCAAAGGAATAAAAGCATTTCTTCCTTTTACATAAAAGTTTTTATCTTTCTTTTTAAAAAGTCTCACATGAATTTTCCCTAATCCAAAATGACCTTTTCTTAAATTATTTTAAATTTTATTAAGGCTTTGTGTTCTAATTTGTTTAGCCAATCTAGGTGGCTTTCATTGGTTTTGGCGTACATGGAAAATACTTCTCATGAAGGTTTCACATCTGAATCACCTGGAGACATTTTTTTTATGCACTCAGTGTCACCTCAGATCTACTGAGTCAGAATTTCTAGGGATAGAGCCTAGGAATATATAATTTTAAAAGACTCGAGATAAATCTGTTTGCACCCTTTTTTAAGCATCACTGTTTCTAAGGCACCAGTTTGATAAAAGGCCCTCAGTAACATAACCTAATACATTAAACTTGCAACCCAAACACTAACTGTTCAATGAATAACAGTAATGATGGAAAAGCCTAGAATTCAAAAATTCTTGGAAATTTAGTACCTGTTCTGATATAATGTAATCCAAACATTCTCTAGGATAGACCAGATTTCTTGATGTCTGTTGGGCTGGGGAAGATGAGAACCTGAGAAAATGGTGATTTCTTGGTTATTAGACTTCGTCAAAGAAATATCTTCTTGCTTTTTACCCACTGTAGTTTCTGAAGGATTTTGCTTAAGTTTTGCCTTGACCTGGGGAAATAAGAATTACACAAATTTCAGCTAGTCCTTCACTAGTGAGAGAAACAGAATGCCAATTGTGCTTACAATGTTCTAGCATCCCAAGAAGTGTTGATTATTCCTTGTCCTTGATTATGTACAGAATATTCCCAGAAAAGCATCAGAACTAAAAAAAAAATATTTTCCTTTTCCATTTATATCAAACAATATTTCCAATGTATTTACTATAGTGACCTTTCTTAGCTAACATGCTAATATCGATTTAAGAATACTGTTTGGACACTTCTACACATGTCATATTAAACAAGACAGAGAACACCTAGGATACAATGATAAATATGTGGAATCAAGCCTCCAAGGACCCTACAATCCATTAACAAGAATGAGACTGAAAAGGGTTATTTAAAAAAAAAAAACCAAGAAACAAGATAGAATGTAAACCTTTTGCCCTTGAAGAAACCGCTAAAGGTTTCTAACGTAGGAAGTGATAGGTCCAGAACTGTACTCTAAGAAAACCAGAACATGAGAGGCAAGAAGACTGTCTAGAAGGCTACTGAAGTAATCCAGGAGAGTAGTTCTGAGAACTTGAATTAGGTAGGAAAAGGCAGTAGAATAAAGAGAAAAAGAAAAAAAAATGTACACAAGAAATAAGGAATGAGGGAGACCGTACAATTTTTTTAATCTGGATGCCCAGAAAAATAATGGCACAAATAATAGAAATATAAAGTGTCCATAAGGAAAAAATAGATCAAACCCCCTTGATTTACTTCTCCCAAGGAATGTAAAGACAGTTTTATTTGGTAATAGTCAAACACATCAACAGTTAAAAGCATCACATCTCAGATACAGGTGCAGGAAGTGCTGAAAATGCTATTTTAAAATGTGCCACATTCATTATAATCTTAAACAGCACTTCATACTATGCCTTGCTGATGAAGGCAATGCACTGAACATATCATGTATGATAATGTAATAGCAGTAAGGCATTTAATGTATATTTATCTACATTTCTGGATTTTACAGCCACCTGTAGTAAAGCCAAGAAGAAAGGCGGTTATGGAAAAGAAGAGAAACAGACCACAAATTTGTGTTTAGAATGTCGACTGTGAATAATAAAAAGATATTTAGGTAAAGATATCTAGCAGGTAATTGGATATGTAGATCTGTAGCTTAAAACATACAGCTGGGAATCATTCCCATGCAGACAAACCTCAGAGGTAGATGAGACTGTTAGGAGAGAAAATAGAAAAGGAAAGAGAGAAAGAGAGGAAGGAAGGAAGGAAGGAAGGAAGGAAGGAAGGAAGGAAAGGAGAAAGAAAGAAAGAAAGAAAGAAAGAAAGAAAGAAAGAAAGAAAGAAAGAAAGAAAGAAAGAAAGAAAGAAAAAGAAAGAAAGAAAAAAAAAAGAAGAAGAAGAAGAAGGTAAAGAGTAGACAAATCAAAGGAAGAAGGGAGGGAATAAGGAAGCAGAAAAAGACCAACAAGATACGGGAAGAGTCAGAAGTATTCAGCAAGAGAAGCCAAAAGAGATTAAGTTTCAGGAAAGAAAGTGTGGACAACATCAAGTGCTGAGAAAGGTGGAGAAACTAGAAACGAAGGAGAAAGGGTGGATTTGATCATGGATTTGATCAATGATAACATAATGCACCTAACAGAGTGTGGAGGTAGAATTCTACTTGTAAAGGATTAAGAAGTAAGTAAAGAGGGGCGCCTGGGTTGCACAGCGGTTAGGTGTCTGCCTTCAGCTCAGGGCGTGATCCCGGCGTTATGGGATCGAGCCCCGCATCAGGCTCCTCTGCTGTGAGCCTGCTTCTTCCTCTCCCACTCCCCCGGTTGTGTTCCCTCTCTCGCTGGCTGTCTCTATCTCTGTCGAATAAATAAATAAAATCTTTAAAAAAAAAAAAAAGAAGTAAGTAAAGAAATGGAAACAAGGGTTATAGATTGCTCTTGACGAAGTTTGGTAGTTGTTGGAAGGAGTTAGTGCACTAAATACCAGGCTAATGACAAGTATTTAAGAATACAGACCTGAGCATATTTTAAATATTGATAATTAAAGATACTGAACAGAGTATGAGAGCTATACTATTGATTCAAATAATTTTTTTAAAAAATGACCTTGGGGGAAAATATTAACATAAGTGGAAAAAAAACTCTTGACAGAATGAAAAAAAAAACTTTATGACTTTTAAAACTTGGGGGGGTTTTGTCTTGGCTCTACTGTAACTTCTTCATGAACTTAGATAAAATCATTCCGTTTCTCTAGGCTTCCTTGTGGATAACAGTTGATAACACTATGATTTCAAAGGTTAGCTCATGGGTTGTTAGTTTCATGTTTAATTTAAAAAAAACTTCCAATGCTGTCAGTAATAATAGTTAATATTTTATGGAGCATTTCTTACGCATGTATGCAGAGGAACTTTCTAAGAACTTTGTATCTATTAGCTCATTTAATCCTCACAACTGCCCTGTGAAACAGATACTAAGATTATCCACGTTTTAGGGTAAATAACTCGTGCAAGGTCACACAGCTGATAAGACTCATAAACAGGACTTGACCTTCAGTAATCTGACTGTGAATGGGGTTATGATCTCTCTCCAACAATAAAACTAAATACTCCCCTTTCCTATCTTTCGGGGCAGAAAGAAAAAAAGAAAGTTATTCTTCCTGTTTTTGCCTATTTACATTAATTACACACTTAATAAATATACATGGATGGAAAGACATATTTTGTTCCAAGATATATTTTTTTAATCACCACATACTGCCTTTTTTTCCTCAGCTCTCAAATATTAGTGTATGCAACTATGCAGATGGGTCTCTTTATCAAACACCTACATAGCACCTACTAGTGCCAAGCACTAAGTGCTTTAAAAATGTTAATTTGGGGCGCCTGGGTGGCTCAGTCATTAAGTGTCTGCCTTCAACTCAGGGGATGATCCCAGGGTCCTGAGATCCAGCCCCACATCAGGATCCTCCTCTGGGAGCCTGCTTCTTCCTCTCCCACTCCCCCTGCTGGTGTTCCCTCTCTCATTGGCTGTCTCTGTCAGATAAATAAAATCTTTTAAAAAATAAAAAATAATAAAAATATTAATTTATTTAATTCTCATGATAGTTCTGAGGCACAGATTATTATACTCATTTTGCAAAAGAAGAAATGAAGCTCAGAGAGGTTAAATAACCAGAGGTTAAAAGCACAGCTAGTCAGGGGCACCTGGGTGGCTCAGTTGGTTGAGTGTCCAACTCTTGATTTCGGCTCAGGTCATGATCTCAGGGTCGTGAAATTGAGCCCCGGGTCAGACTCCACGTTGAGCATGGAGTCCGCTTAAGATTCTCTCCCTCAGGGGCGCCTGGGTGGCACAGCGGTTAAGCGTCTGCCTTCAGCTCAGGGCGTGATCCCAGCGTTCTGGGATCGAGCCCCACGTCAGGCTCTTCCGCTGAGCCTGCTTCTTCCTCTGCCACTCCCCCTGCTTGTGTTCCCTCTCTCGCTGGCTGTCTCTATCTCTGTCAAATAAATAAATAAAATCTTTACAAAAA